>NC_057718.1:61948842-61966589 GCF_004010195.1 Chiloscyllium plagiosum
GGGAGGAAACCGGAGCACCCGGAGGAAACCCACGCAGACACGGGGAGAACGTGCAAACTCCACACAGTCGGTCGCCTGAGGCGGGAATTGAACCCGGGTCTCTGGTGCTGTGAGGCAGCAGTGCTAAGATACAGCAGATAATAAAGAAAGTGAATGGTATGTTGGCTGTTATAACTAAAGGAATAGAATATAAAGGTAAGGAAGTATTGTTGTAAATATACAGGGCACTGTGCACAGTTTTGGTCCCCTTATTTGAGGAAAGATGTAGTGGCATTGACTGCAGTTCAAAGGAGGTTCACTGGATAGATCTCCGAGATGAGGTTGTTGTTGTGTCATAGAGGATAGAACATGGAACATTACAGTGCACCACAGGCCCTTCAGCCCTCATGGTTGCACTGTCCTGTGAAACCAATCCAAAGCTCATATAACCTATATTATTCCATTCTCATCCATATGTTTATCCAATGACCATTTAAATGCCCTTAACGTTGGTGAGTCAACTACTGTTGTAGGCAAGCATTCCATGCCCTTACTATTCCCTGAGTAAAGAATCTACCTCTGACATCTGTCCTGTATCCATCACCCCGCAATTTAAAGCTATGTCCCCCCGTGGTAGCCACCACCATCTGCAGAAAAAGGCTCTCACTGTCCACCCTATCTAATCTGCTGATCATCTCGTATGTCTCTATTATGTCACCTCTCAACCTTCTTCTCTCTAACAAAAACAGCCTCAAGTCCCTCAGCTTTTCCTCATAAGACCTTCCCTCCATACCAGGCAACATCCTGATAAATGTCCTCTGCAACTTTTCTAATGCTTCCACACCGTTTCTATAATGCGATGACCAGAACTGTATGCAATACTCCAAGTGAGAACACACCAGAGGTTTGTACAGCTGCAACATGATCTCATGTCTCAAAAATTCAATCCCTCTACCACTTATGCCTTCTTAACAACCCTATTGACCTGGGTAGCAACTTTCATGGATCTATGCACATGGACACTGAGATCTTTCTGCTCATCCACACAACCAAGAATCTGACCATTAGTGCAGTAATGAGTATCAAGAGCATCAAGCCCAGTGACAAGAGATATTGAACAGTTTAGGCCTGTACTCTCTTGAATTTAGAAATTTAGAAGAATGAGTGGAGGTCAAATTGAGGTATTCAAGATGATAAAACATGTGGATAAAATAGAGGTGGAGCAGATGCTTCCTCTTGTATGACATTTTAGGACAAGAGGCCATAGTCTTAGGATAAAGAGTAGCAAACTAAAAACAGAGTTGAGACGAAACTACTTCTCCCAAGGTTGTGAATCTGTGGAATTTGCTATCCCAAAGTGCGATGGATGCTGGGGCATTGAGTAAATTTAAGGAGGTCTAAGATAGATTTTTAATTGGCAAATGGTTTGAAGGGATATAGAGAGAAGGCAGGAAAATGGAGATGAAGAGCATATGAGTCATGATTGAATGGTGCTGCAAACTCGATGGGCAAAATGGCGTAATTTGGCTCCTTTATCAATCTACAATGAACTTATCAATCCACAAGATGTACTACAATAACTGACTAATCTCCTTTGATAGATTTTAGAAATACATGATATAATCAGACAAAATTAGTATAGCTTCATGAAGGAAAAATTATGTCTGACAAATTTATTAGAATTCTTTGAGGAGATAACAAGCAAGATAGATAAAGGGAAAGCAGTGGATGTAATATACTTAGATTTCCAGAAGGTGTTTGATAAGGCACCACACATGAGGCTATTTAATATGATAATAGCCAATGATATTTGGGACAGCATATTAACATGAGAGTTGGTTAATGGGGATTCTTGCAGGATGGCAAACAGTATCAGTGCCACAGGAGTCACTGCTGGAGTCACAAGTATTCATAGTAGATATTAATAACTTGGATGAGGAAACATACTATCACCACATGATAGTACATCCAGATCCACAAAACATGAGGTTTGTGGATGACAAAAACATATTTGGGAAAGTAAGTAGTAAAGAAGAATCTGCAGGGGAATACAAGCAGGTTGAGCAAGTGGGCAAAACCTTGACAGATGGAACGCAGATGGGAAAATGGGAGGCTATGAACTTTGGCAAGGAAAAGAGGAGCTGAATATTACTGAGACAGAGAAACACTGCAGCAAGCTGCAGTACACAGGGATTTGGGAGTCTTCATAAATAAATTACACAAAGCAGTGGTTCGTACATACCTGGAATAGAACATAGAACATAGAACATAGAACATAGAAGAATACAGATGAACAGTTTTGTTCCCCTTATCTGAGGAAAGGTAGACTGGCATTGGATGTTTCACAAGTTTCACAAAGGTTGATCCTGGATATGGAAGGATTGTCATCTGAGGAGAAATTGAGTAGGAGTGTGGAGAATGAGAGACAACATTATTGAAACATCCTGGATTCTCTGGGGGCTTGGCAGAACAGATGAAGAGAAGTTATCTCTCCTTGAGGGATAGTCGAAGACCAGAGGGCATAATCTCAAAGTAAGGGGTCACCCAGCTGAGTCAGAGATGAAGGGGAATTTCTTCTTTCAGTGGATAATGAATGTGTGGAATTCTTTACCATACAGGGTTTAGAGGTTGGGTTGGTAGCATATTAAAGGATGATGCGTTATGAAATAAGCTTTTCAATTCACCAGTATGTTATGCACAAAATCTATATGCTTTCAAAATATGAGTTCATCCTAGAATATTACAATACACAATGAGAAATGACTGACTGAAATTTTTATATTAGATTAGATTCCCTACAGTGTGGAAACAGGCCCTTCAGCCCAACCTGACCCATTTCCCTCTGACTAATGCACCTAACACTATGGGCAATTGAGCATGGGCTGGAATTGAACCTGGGACCCTGGTGCTATGAGGCAGCAGTGCTAACCATCGAGCCACCGTGCCACCTATAGTCATTGGTCACACTCCATAGTTAAATCAGCAACTTGATTCTTGGGCTTTAATCTTACTTTAATTTCTTTTATATAGAACTGCCTACAGTGTGGAAATAGGCTATTCAGTCCAAAAATCCACACTGACACTTGGAAGAGCATGCCACTCAGATTTGCATCCCCCCCACTCCACCACCCCATCCCTGTAACTCTGCATTTCCCATGGCTAATCCACCTAAACTACACATCCTTGGACACTATGGGCAACTTAGCATTGCCAAAATATCTAACCTGAATACCTTTGGATTGTGGGAGGAAACTCACACAGACACAGGAAGAATGTGCGAACTTCACACAGACAGCTGTCCAGGGTTGTGTGCCACTGAGCCACTGTGCCACCCCATATTAATGTACATCTGAAATCTTCACACAATTCGTAAGCTGCAGCATAACCACAGCAAAAAAAAATCATTAGGCTTCTAAAATACATGAAATTATCAACACAAGAAGATGCTACAGAAACTTGCACTGAATAGCTAAGGCAGTTGAACACATGTCATGCGTTTCTGTCCAAAGGTTGCTTTGGCTCCTTGTCTGTTGATGCTACACCCTAAGTTGTTTTCTCAATGGTTTTTGTTAATGGGTTTTTGCCAATGTTTTCCATTCTCAGGAGTAGGGTGAGAAAGCAGGGCTCATGTCAGTCTCAATCAGAACAGGAATTAAATGCATGTCATTTGCATTATTGTAAACCACATGATAGCCATCTAGCCAATTGAGTTAAATAGCCTTTATCAGCAGTTTTATGGGGTATAAATGTTAATTACCAAAACGATCAACTACTATTAAAAAGCAAACAATTAATTATAACAAAACAAACAAAACATCAAACAAACTAGGAAGGGGGGATAACTTCCTGTTCTAAGGCAGAGTAAAGTGGACAGAAGTGAAATTCTTGAGGACAGTGAAGTGTAGCCCATCTAAGAAAAATATTAAAAATAAATGGCCAGTGGCACAATGGTACAACACACTATGAGAATTCCTATCTGGTGAATGCTTAAATTTGGTACTGCCTTAACACCTTTCAGTGTTCAGACTTCCTATGAGTGTGAAAATAATAGGGATGGTTGGGAAGTACTTGCTGCATTGAACAATAATTCATTTCACTATTAATAGGCTGGAAAAAATAGTCATAAAATCTCTTTAACTGATGGACAAATAAACTTTGACTGACAATATATTTCAGTCTTCAACTTGGTATTCTTTACTAAGCAATTAAAGATGCAAAGAGAAGAACATACAACATATTTCACATTGAAGGTAAAACTTTATTCAATTCACAGTCCCATTTCTGTGGTGTTTGATTGAAGGGTGATGCAACTGTTCCTCTTTCCTTAATTTGGTCAAAGGGGAAATTCACAGTGGTAGAGAAATAGCTACAAACGAATCTTAACAAGAAGAAGCTCTTAGAGTCATTGTCATAGAGTCATAGATCTAATATATTTTATGACAGCAATTAATTTGCATTAGCTAGTGAGATATTGTTACTAAGTCAGTTGGAAAACATTGATTGTGCATCTGTTCCCTTTCAAGATCACAAGCTATTCTACTGATTTCTCCGCCCAAGACTATATGACATCATCAGATTAAGTGGAGTTTAATGTACATCCTAGCTTAACCCTTCCAGAACAATTACCTTGTACAAAATCACCCCTCAGCCTTTTTCCCTTATTGTTAATATTTATACATTCATGTATATAATTACATTTGCTACTATCTTATCTTCCCTCAAGTCTCTGATTTCACATATTTAACCAGTGTGGTGGTTTCAAAATATTTCCAAACTACATTCTCTTCAGAGCTGGAAGATTGTTAGGTCTTTCCCTTGAGGACTGTTGACCTTGAGTCTGATCATGTCCTTAATTCTAATCTTGACTTTGTATCGTCTGCAGAATGTTATCGTTATGATGGTGCTCATTGGATTTGTCTCAATCAATCATTGATGAACAGTTTCTCTGTGAGAATAGAATACTGAATGGACTCACAAACTCTTAACATTCGCCCATACCTGCATTTTTGTTTTTGCCGCTGTTTACCTATTATTTACTTACTTATGCTACTTAACTCTGTGATCTGCCTGTATTACTTGCAAGACAAAACTTTTCACTGTGCCTCGGTACATGTGACAATAATTTCAATTCAATTCAATTCAGTTCAATTCAAATGGGTTCCTGTCTTTCCTCCCTAAACCTTCCTCAGCTATATGAACAAAATAAAAATACGGCTTGTCCACTTCCTTATGAATGACCACCTTATCCCTTTTATACCATGATGAATAGCAATAGTTCTTTATAGTGAGTAGCGTTCTGCTCCTAGTGAAATTGCTCCTTCTTACAAAAGTCGTCATAGGTGTTAGACTCAACTGGGTAGTTGAGCAGTTGGATTTCTGAACAACATTATTTATGGTGGGTGAACAAGGCTATATAAAAGTTAACATTTTTCTATAATAGGAATTCAACTATCTGAACCCCATGCTCAACGTTTCCAATCAGCTGTGAGTGTCAGAGTGAGCTTGCTCCATTTTCAAATTCAGGACTGGTTCCAAGTGGGATGTAAGATTCATTAGTAAATCTTCGAATATCTGACACAAACACACCAGGGGTCCCATGTATAGTGAATATTTCATGCAAAGCCTGATAACTGCTTCTGATGAGGTATGTAACTTTTCTACTTCAATCCACCAAGAATATGTTTGTTCATGTAAACACGTCTGTTCCCATTTGTCCCCTCGGTCTATTGGAGTGAATATCGAGGATCAGTGGTTCTCTGTTTAGCCCTATGAAGAGTAAATTTCACAGTCAGCTAAGAGGTCCTCCATCTCCTTTGTGATCCTCATGCAGACAATCGAACCATGGCACTGCTTTGGGTAATCTCCAAATATCAAGGATATCTTGCCATGCTGAAGCTGGAATGACTAGTGTTTCATCAAACACCAGCAAGTTATCTGTAATTGTGAAACACTGTTGATGCTCAAAACAAGGCTGAATAACCAATCCACTGGGCCTTTGGTCTGCCAAACCTCAATAAAATATTAATGAATGCCAACATGTTATCAGTCCTACTTTTGTTTCTGTTGTGTCTGATTGAGCACATTTTGGGTTATTGACCACAGTGCTACTATGACCTGAATATATTATTCAATCTCATTAACAAATCCCTCCTCCCATGTGGTAAGACTGTTAACTGGGAATGCATCTACCACCATTTGCAGCTTCACTTGGAAATTTTCCATTCCTGGAAAACCACGCAATGCAGAGGTAGAATCAGAATCTCAGTATTCAGGGAGCCAAATTTGCAAACACTTTCTCATCAAATAGAGAGGCCAATGGTTTATTGTTCATCTCTAACAACACTTTCAGGCTAAGGATATACTTTGAAAATCTTTCACATGCCTTTAACTGGAGCATTTTCAGCTGAGATATTTGTTTGGATTGTATGTGCCAGTATATCTGTGGATGTCAACACGTCCTTGATTTTCAGAAAGCATCTTCATGATATGAGTCGTAGCACCATCTTTGAATCTTCTTGAAGAATTGACTCAGTGGTAGTTACCTAGTGAGGCAAAACTTCACCAGCCAGTCTACGATGCTTAGAAAGCTAGACAGGTTCTGAACTGGTTTCAGGTTGGATAATTGCTTAACAGCCTTTATATTCTGTGGGTCTGAGATAAATCCATTTTTATTAATAATGTTTTCCAACACAGAGCATGGTATATGTATGGAATGAGCTGCCAGAGGAAGTGGTGGAGACTGGTGCAATGGCAACATTTAAGAAGCATTTGGATGGGTATATAAATTAGAAGGGTTGGAGGATATGGCCCAGGTGCTGGCAGGTGGGACTAGATTGGGTTGGGATATCTGGTCGGCATGGACGGGTTGGACCAAAGGGTCTGTTTCCATGCTGTACATCTCTATGACTCTTTGACTATGACAAGGGAATGGATCCCAAATGGCAGTCTATTGATGTAAAATCTTCTAAATGGAATGGTGAAGATAGTATATAATCTTGACTGTTATCTAAAGGTATCTGGATGGTGAAATTGGGTGGATTCTCTTGCCTTATTGAGCTCTGTTGAGTCAATGCATATTCTGATGGACAGTAGGATTTGGGTGCCGTGGCCATGTCTGAACGCCATTTAGCTGTGTCATGAGGGAACTAATGCCCTTTCTGACCATTTCTTCAATAGAGACAAAGTTTGAGGCCGTACAGAGACAAAGTTTAACATCCTTCTTTAATGTGATGCCATATTCAGCACTGCATTTCCCTCATTCTGTAAATAATTTAGGGCTGCATTTCTGAAAGGAGTTTTTATTCCTGCACTGTTAAACATTTTCACCTTTGAAGAAAGTTGAAGGCAAAATTTGTCATCTTGCTCAAGAGTGAGGTTTCTTCATTTTGAGTTATGTACACATTATCCACCAATCGGTACCCTTTGCTTTCCCATGATAAGATTATCCTTCTTCTGTTGGGATTTGATGGTTCTTCTTCTTGATTTCTGCTTCCAGCACAATTTGAATAATTTCCTCCAAAATCAAATATTCTTCAGACAGTAATAAATCTGAAAAACTCTCATCAATAAATCCAATAACAATTCTGTCTATTATCAATGCTGTTTTCAAAGCTCCATAACCAAATGTCCACCTATCTGTAGAGATCACAAATTAATTTTTTCATGGATTCCCTTGAATGCTGAGCTCTTCTGTTAAATCTTGCTTTCTCAAGACTTTTAATTATTTTCAGATTAAAACAAAAGTTAAAACTTTGAAGTTTTTCAAAAAGTGTATATGACTTCAGTTATATTTTGGTAACTTATAATAATATATTGTAGTTGCAGTTGAATGCAATAGTGTATTTACTTCCTCTGCCTGTAATTTAGTATTCAAGTTTCAAACAGTTCTGTGTCTGAAACAATGTTTTCTCCAATATGTTCAATTCTGTATTCTATTTGGCTCATCTCTAATATTTACTTTTGCACGTAATATTATTTCTCCTGTAATGCCCTCCTAATATAATTATTCATTTTCTTACTTTAATATTTTTAAGTTTTGCAGTATCTCAATCTGTTGCTGTAATTGCTTTCCCCTGAAGAGTTTCACTTCTGTAAATAGCAATGCTAGTTTATTTTCTTTCTCTAAGGATTTTAATTCTGTTAAATAGTAATTTAGTATAACTGCATTGCTTACTGGGATTTTTTCTGTGTTTTTGCATCAAAATGGAGTTTTCACATCTTCACATAGACTAAAAGGATTATTTCTTACCTTTCTTGGCCTTTTAAAAAACGTACATCTTTTTCCATGACATCTCCAAATAAAGCCTTGTGCTTAGGGTGTTAATAAATTTTTCATGGCAGAACCACAGTTTAAATTATGGATAACCTGCTCTAATCACACTCAAAGTTCTTGTAACCATCTTCCTCTGTTAGACTGTTAGCTTTAGCTTTTAAATTGTCACTTTTATCTTCTTAATTCCACTTTGCAACACTCCTGATACTATCACCTTCATATAAAGCACTTTGATAACCCTTGATTTCCCTACTCTGGATGCTCCTCATGATATCTATTTATTATGGCAATAATGTTAATGCTGAACTTTAAGAACCCCTATTTGTACTTCTATCCTTCTCAGCCTGCCTTCTGTGCTAAAAATTCAAAGATTTCCCTCTTAGGGATTTTTAGTTTTATTCATGAAATTCTGATACCTTCGTTTTCCGTCTGAATGTCTGACTGGAAATGCTCCAACAGATCCTCACTTCCTGATGAAATCTATAACTGTCAGGTATAACTAGTCACTAGGCTTTCTCTAGCACATGCTGCTTCTTGCCATATCAGGTCTGAATTAATGCTTTCAGCCTGGAGTGCAGTTTCTCTCTTGTTGGTTTTTTTATGAGTTCCTGCTGCCTGCTTGTTAGTTAAAGAGCTTGCAGCTGCTGATTGTCTGTATGAATATTTCCTAAAGCTAAAAAATCCATCAAGTCTAAAAAGTTGTAAACTCAGTTAATCTTCTATAATTACTTCACTTGGGCCTGATGGATTTTTTTTCACTGCTGCACCTTCTGGTATTATGCAATAATTCTCTCTTTTGATGAATGTGTGATATTTGTGGGCGAAGGTTTCTGCCACCACTCATCTTGTCTTGATGAGGTCTAATATTTGGTTCACAGCAGGTGATAATCCCTGGTGAGGAGATGTTCATGTCTTCACAAGATCAAGCATTTTTATGATAACAATTGGGTACAAGTTACATCAGCCAATCAGGTATTGTTAGTAAGATCACTGGGTGACATAGACCACATATCTGTCCACTTTAAGATTCGGAATTATTCTTCAACCTCTCCATTTCAGACCTTATGACATCGTTAGATTGGCTGGCATTTAATTCAGTCTTCAACATTAACCTTTTCAAGTCATTAACTTATACAACAGTTTAGAGTCATAGAGTCAAAGAGATGTACAGCATGGAAAAAAAACCTTCTGTCCAACTCATCCATGCCGAGCAGATATCCCAACCTGATCTGCTCCACCTGCCAGCACCCCACCCATATCCCTCCAAACCCTTCCTATTCATATACCCATCCAGATGCCTTTTAAATGCTGCAATTGTACTAGCCTCCACCACTTCCTCTGGCAGCTCATTCCATACATGCACCATCCTCTGCGTGAAAAAGTTGCCCCTTAGGTTTCTTTTATATCTTTCCCCTCTCACCCGAAATCTATGCCGTCTAGTTCTGGACACCCCTACCTCAGGGAAAAGACTTTGTCTATTTATCCTATCCATGTCCTTCATGATTTTATAAACCTCTATATTGATTCTCTTGCTCCTCAGATGCTGCCTGACCTGCTGTGCTTTTCCAGCACCACACTTTTTTGACTCTGGTCTCCAGCATCTGCTGTCCTCACTTTCTCCTAGTTGCTTCCCAATCATTTATTCTAATCATTAATATGTATCACAATCAGCAAAGAACCGAAAACTGAACCCTGTGGAACATCACTGGAAACTTTTCCATTCCTAAAATTGTCAAACATTGCCCTGTATTTCCTGTCACTGAGCCAATTTTAATTCCAATTCACCATATTCCATTTCAAAATAATATCTTAAACTCCTGTCTGTTTTCAAGGGCTTAACCTTTTACTTTGGACCAAAGCGTGCAGTGCAAAGTCAACACATGAAATTGGATATTCATAGTGTTCTACATGCCCCAGCATATTAATTTTCTGGGAAAATAGGCTTTTATAAAGAAAACTTCCATATTTGCTTTAAACTGCTTACCAACATAAAGGGAGATCTGAAGAGTACTTTTTGACAATTAAGTAAAGCTATCAATCAAGAAAAAGCTTTCAAATATTCATAGGTTCCCTAACAAGTCAGCAACAAAGCAATTCACAATTTAGGATACACTCAGGCTGAGTGAATCTTATTTGCAGAACCTTCAATTAAACGACACAAGGCCATTTCTGGTTTTTGTAATTGATGACCTGATAAAGATCAAGTGCTTTCATCACTTGGCTGGAATTGGCAAGTATTTCTATATTTTCCTTCAGTCTTTTGACAATATCAGCAACAACACCAATTTGCATTTTACAGTGTTCACGATCTAGTAGGATATTCCAAGGAGCTTTACAGGAGCACGATTCAACAATATTTGATGCCTAGCGACATGAAGAGATATTAGAAGATCAAAGGTTTGATCATGGAGGTAGGTTTTAACACCTATCTTAAAGAGCATAGAGAAGTTGAGAGCTACATATAGGCAGAGTTAGAACTCTCTGGAAGAAAACTGAGACAGTCTAATCTGGAACTCAACAACCAGCCAAACCAGACTACAACATGGATGCGAACACAAGAAGAATGTAGATTAGCAGTCACTTAATGTAACTGTAAGTCAGAGACTTGTATATTTATCATTGCCTTGCATAGCAGTGTTTCGTATTAATGTACAATGAATAATGTTACTTTAAAGTCTAAGCTCAAAGGCAGCTCTTTACCTTTTCTTTGTTTTCAATCTGTCATATTACCAAACTTATAGTATGACATCAAACCACACAATAGAAGATGGTGTCATCTATGGGATACATTGCCTGGGAAATTGTGACAACAGGTAAGATCCGGAAAGATCAGGAAAGAGATCCAAGATTGTCCCGAGATGTGAAGTGTTTAAAAAAATCTTCTTTTGTCAATGATTTGTTGGTGCAGCTTTAAAGGTATCTAAAAGCTCAAAACAAAAAAGGCTCAGAGCTCAGCAGCTGCTGTGAAGGAAATATCTCTGAACAGAAATTTCTTTCGGATAAACCATCAGAATATGGTAGGCCTCAAACATAAAATCGAAAGTAGTGGTAAAGCTCGGCAGGTCTGTCATCCCTGTGGAGAGGGAAACAAAGTTAATGTTTCAATTTCAATGATTCTACCTCAGAATGTCTTCATACATCTCAAAAAGCCTTTTATAGCCAGCAACAAGGGGAACAAGCTTTTAAGAAGACAACGAGATCAGTAAAAAATCATTAACAGTTAATGGACAAAAATCCAAATTGAGTACCCGTGTAAAAAGGCAAATTCTCAGACATCCAAAGCAGATTTGATCCCTTCATGGAAGGGATTTTCATGTGAAAAACAAGGCTGCAAAGCAGAATTATGACTTCTGACAGGGAGTTAATAAATTTCTGAACTACTTATTCAATGACAAATTTAACAATATCAATTTAAGGTCACTTTTCAGGCTAAAGAATATAATTGCAAAAGGAAAGTAAAATCAATAGTAAAAGTTATTGTGTGGTTTGATGCCATACTATAAGTTTGGTAATATGACAGACTGAACAAAGAAAAGGTAAAGAATTGCCTTTGGACTTAGACTTCAAAGTAACATTGTTTTTCAACATCAGGGTCAGTGAAGATAATGACACCTCTATTATTTCAATTATTTGAATAAAAAATTCAACATTTTATTCAACAACTAAGTAATTTTATTGATTTTTGAGTAAAATATGAAAAGATTAAGAAATACTTTGCAAATCTGATCATTTGGTATTGAATTCATTCTAAAATACTTCAGATGCAGAAGAAATCGGAGCCAACAGAAGTTATTTTTGATATAAGCAAAACACATTCGAATCATATTGAAGCCAATTTGCTAAGTTTCTACCCATAGATCTTTGAAAAATCCTGCAAACATTTTAAAAAGGAATATTTTCAGTTCACCTCTATGACAAAGCTATATTGTTAAAGAAAAACTGAAATTTATTGAAATCAACACTTAAAACAGCATAAAGTTTAACAACGTTTAACAACAAAATTCATTACAAAACAAAGTTAAAACAGTCTCAACCAACAAAGAATACACCAAGGTAACAAAATGAGTGTAGAAAGAAAGAGATTAAAATCATAGTAATCATCTTCCAAATGTAGAAAATAATTAACAACTTCAAGGGCCCATCAATAGTCAACCAATAGGAAACAAAAAGCATTGATAAAGATTTTTACACAAGAAACATCAAGTTTTCAATCCATTTGATAGATCAACAAATTGGCATATGTAGAAAGCCCAATTCCTAAGTTTTCAAAATGTTTCAGCATTGGAAACCAAACTAAATGCAGAATTGGTAAGCACACTTCTCTATATACAGGAAAAAATTCAAATCATATGTTGGAAATACAACAAATCAATATGAAACAATTTGCAATTTGACAACTTCATAATAGGTTTTGAACAATATTTTACTTCAAAAACAAATAAGGCACTGGTGAGATTATGCTTCAATAGTAGGTGTCAACTTCCAGGAAAGCCTGTGGATAATACATTTAGGTCATTAATGAAATAATCTGAAGCATGAAAATATGGAAACATTCAACAACAGCGCATTTGCAACAGCGATGTTGTTAGCTTCTTAAACAAGTCAGTCACTGAACTTCTTCAATCAAAAGAAGAAATCAAAATATTTTGGAACCTGGAAATCTGAAATGGAAATTGAAAATGGTGCAGAGACCCAAGAGTATCTGTGGAGAGAGAAACATGATCCAGTATGACATTTCTCCAGACACAATTATTTGGGACTCCAAAGAAGAGTCATATTGGACTCAAAGTGTTAAGTTTATTTTTGTCCATAGATGCTGCCAGTCCTACAGTTCCTTCCATTTTCTGTTTTTAATTTGTATATTCATGTCTTGGAACAAAACCTTGAAGAATAGGTTAACACAGCAAGAGAACAAGCTTAACATGAAAAACAACAACACGTTGATGGACTACTTCATTTTTCAAAATGAATCAAAAGACGATCTTACTCTAGAATAAGCAGTACAAACTGCAGTGGATGCAGAATGTAGAAAGCTGTTTAAGAAGCATTAGTATGGCAAAAGTGCAATTAATTGCAAAACATTTCACAAAGTATGCTGCCTACTTAAAGCACAATAACTATCAGACACAGGAAACAGACCTCTCTTCTGAATAATATACATCATCAGCACAAAGTCTAAAGCAATCCAATGCTACAACAAGAATCTAGGCAGAAGACCCAGGAGAAGATCCATCCTGACCTGCAAGACCCACTTTTGTGGAAGAGAGTCAGCCTGACACTGGAGAGGAAAGAGATTCTAATGGCCCAGCTCAAATACATGGGTTGTTACTGGTAATGTCATTTCTCAGACAAATAGAGCTAAATAGAGAGTAAATATTGTGGGAGCTTGGGAAATGCTCACAAAGCATTTTTAATAAAGAATAGTTTGCGAATAAAATTGAATTGAACTGCACAGCAAATTCTTTGTCCCTTCATTTGCCTGACCAATATCAGCATTTGCGTAAGTATTTTAATACATAAACTGGTCAAAGTGTCCAAAGTACAGATAACAGTTGCTTTGAAGTCTAGCCTGAAGAAAGTTCTTGACTTTGCCTTCACCTTGACCAGTCTGTCATAACTACAAACTCATAGCGTCTGATTAAACTATATGATAAAAGAAAAACAATGTGAGCAGTTAAAGAGGCAATTAGAGAAATCAATTGATTATATATCTCATTTGCCATTTTTAATGGACTCTGTGAGGAATTGCTGTTGAGTTTACATCTGTAATGGTAACTGCATTTAAATGATTTTTAATTAGTTCTGAAGTACATGGAGATATTCTGAGGATGTGATAATTGTACCCAGAGAGATAGAATTGAAAAGGTAAGGGCTGGTAAGCAGCAGAACTGTGCACACAAATATGTCAAAATAGTATCTGTTTTCTTTCCCCTTTCAGAAGGTAAATATTCATTGTTGTCTACTGTATCACAGCAGAGAGTTGTCCTTCAGACATTCTCATATCTCTTAAAACTTGGTTTAGATCAATATTGGTAAAAATCTGCAAACATGTTAAATGTTTGTGTTGGTTAGCCAACCTTAGAGAACCAAGGAGAATTTAGAGGGAATTTGTACATATAAATGGAACAAAAAATAAAATACTTCAAATCTTAACTCTGGCTGCAGTACATAAAAACATTATTGAAGGATTAAGGACAATTTCTATTTCCCTTGACATCTTGCAGATCTGAATAAATGAAACAAACTGGTCGGTCGTTCACTGATTTTTTTCACCAACGTTCAGCTGCAGTGAAAAAAATGACAAAAACAGCACAATTATTACCAAAAAACATCCTTCAAAACTTAAGCAAAATGTTACAGATGCTGGAAATCTAAAATAAAAATAAATGAGTGCTGAGAATAAACAAGTTGATATTTTACCCTTAAATAAAAGCACAAAGAAAACCATGGAAATCCTCAGCAGGTCAGGCAGTCTCTATGGAGAGAGAAACAGAATTGACATTCCATTTTGATACTTTTCAATTAGAAATGGGAAAAAATAGGGATATAGTATGTTTTGAGCAAATGATGGTTGGGACAAGTACTAAAGGAAGGTCCACGACAGAGTGAAAAACAGAAGAGATAGAAGAGTTAGTGTCTCAAGGCCAAAGAGAATGATGATGGGATAAGGAAAAAAATAAAAAAATAAATGTGCCAAGAGCAGGTCTACTGTTGTCTGGAAATAAACATAAGTGAAGGAACCAAAAGAATGCAAAGAAAAGGAAATAAAAAGGAGGGGTGGGGTGGGGACACAGTTTACAATCTAAAATGAGAAAACTCAACTGAGTGTAGAAGGTTGTAACTGAAAGATGAGATGTTTTTCCTCAAGCTCAGATTGATCTTCACTGGAGCAGTGCAGCAGGCCAGCAACAAAGATGTCAGCCTGAAAGCAGAGAGGAGAATGAAATGACAAACCATTGGAAACTCCAGATAATGCTTGTGGACTGACCAAAGATATTGTTCTGAACAAGGGCATACAGGAGAACCTCACATTTATCTGAAGCAAAAACGGAAATTGCTGGAAAAGTTCAGCAGGTCTGACAGCATCTATGGAGAGAAATCAGAGTTAATGTTTCAGTGACCCTTCCTCAGAACTGATGGCAGCAAGGAAAACGTTGGATTTTATGCAGAAAATAGGGTGAGAGGAGGAGATAATGAGTAAATGATAGGTGGAAGTAGAGGCCAAAGAGAGAGAAGAAGAGTTGGACAGACAAAGGAGTAGATAGTGATTGGCCTGGAAGAATGAAAGCTACTAATAGGGCCAATTAGTGGCGAACAATAGGTTGTGTGTAATCGCAGATGTGTAAACCATGTGATAACAAGATCTGGTGTGTGGGAGTTGGGTAAGGGCATGAGCCAAAATTGTTGAACTTGATATTGAGTCCAGAAGGCTGTAGAGTTCCCTAATGGTGTTGCATTTATCTCACAAGAGTTGGAATATAAAAGCAGCAATATGCTTCTGAGACTTTATAAAGCTCTAGTTAGGCCCCATTTAGAATATTGTGTCCAATTTTGGGCCCCACACCTCAGGAAGAAAGTACTGGCACTGGAGCGTGTTCAGTGGAGATTCACACACATGATCCCTGGAATGGTAGACCTAACATACGATGAACAACTGAGGATCCTGGGGTTGTTTTATTAAAGTTGAGAAGGTTGAGGGGAGATCTAATAGAAACATACCAGATAATGCATGGCTTAGAAAGGTGGGCACTGGGAATTTGTTTCTGTTAGGCGGGGAGACTAGGACCCGCGGGCACAGCCTTAGAATTAGAGGGGGTCAATTCAGAATGGAAATGAGGAGACATTTCTTCAGCGACAGAGTGGTGGGTCAGTGGAATTCATTACCACAGAGCACAGTGGAGGTTGGGACATTAAATGTCTTCAAGGCTGAGATTGATAAATTCTTGATCTCGCAAGGAATTAAGGGCTACGAGGAAAGTGCGGATAAATGGAGTTGAAATGCCGATCAGCCATGATTAAATGGTAGAGTGGACTTGTGAGTTGAATGGCCTTACTTCCACTCCGATGTCTTATGGTTCTTTCAGCTTGAGCAGAGCTTTGCTGGAGCCCTGCAGCAAGACTTACACAGAGATGTTGTCCAGGAACAGGGTGGTGTATTGAAATGTCTAGCTACCATTTGTTCTGAGGAAGGGGCACTGGACTTGAAATGTTAACTCTGGTTTCTATCCACAGATGCTGCCAGATCTGCTGAGCTATTCCAGCAATTTCTGCTTTTGTTTCTGATCTCCAGCATCCTCAGTTCTTTTGGTTTTTATTCAAATCTGTCTGATCTTTCCACAAATGCTAGCAGACATTTTAAGTTTCCAATAATTACTGTTTTTGATTCATAGTAATAAGTTAAAACAAACTAGAATCAAATAACAGGGCATACCCTGGAATGGAGCCATGTAGACATTTGATAAAACTTTCATTACAATCAGAAGGCTATTTAACGAGAAGCCAGAAACAAATGTTTCAAATCTTGCAGGTCAAACCAACAGTTAAGGGAAAAACAGGAGAAACAATTAATCCTTTTTTCTGGTGGTTGGTAGAAATGCCTAACCCAACATGGTGCCCAAGACACGCAGTCAAAGAGGAATGCCTTGAGCTGAATACAGATCAGAGAGAGGGAATTAAGATGAAGATCATATTGGTGGGACTGAGCCTTTGGGGCCTTGGACACAAGGATGGGATATTAAATATTGAGGACAGAAAGACAGGTATAAAGTCATTTTCATTAACTGAACTAGAGCTGAAAATAGCACATCGAAATGGTAGCTGGGACCACAGGAGATGCATGCCTTCAGGCAAAGGAAAATAAGGCAAGTCTTCCTCAATCTGCAGAGGTAGCTGAATAAGAATACAGATAGCGACAGACACATCAGAATTTATTGCAGCAACATAGGCCAGATTGTCTGGAGAGGTTGAAGATGCACTAGCCTCTCAAATGTAGTCAGGTAAAAATATATTTAAAACAAACATAAATAAATGTGATGATGTTATAGTAATTAGTAGTGCCGCAAAAGCAACTTTTTAAGAACTTAATCAAAGCTAGCTTCACAACAAGAAGATATTGGGCTGAATCTTATGATATTTTGGCTGTGTCAATTTTTGATTCATGGCGAGCTTCTATCGGTGAGGCTTAATGAATTTTCTCACACTGTCATCCCAAACTTGCCTCATTAAATACCAAAGCTGGAAATGTGTTGCTGGAAAAGCGCAGCAGGTCAGGCAGCATCCAGGGAACAGGAGAATCGACGTTTCGGGCATAAGCCCTTCTTCAGGAATGAGAAAAGTTTGTCCAGCAGGCTAAGATAAAAGGTGGGGAGGAGGGACTTGGGGGAGGGGCGTCGGAAATGTGATAGGTGGAAAGAGGTCAAGGTGAGGGTGATAGGTCAGACTGGGGTGGGGGCGGAGAGGTTAGGAAGAAGATTGCAGGTTAGGAAGGCAGTGCTGA
>NC_057718.1:61968980-61992215 GCF_004010195.1 Chiloscyllium plagiosum
TCCTGAAGAAGGGCTTATGCCCGAAACGTCGATTCTCCTGTTCCCTGGATGCTGCCTGACCTGCTGCGCTTTTCCAGCAACACATTTCCAGCTCTGATCTCCAGCATCTGCAGACCTCACTTTCTCCTCATTAAATACCAAACCACATCAACACAGTGACATCATCAACTAATGTTAGTCCCATTCTCCAGCTCACCACAGCCTAAAGCCACCAACATTCCCTCGCGTTATGTTGCTGAGTGTGCTCGAAGCTACTCAGATGTCCCACGCACAGCAATCAGCATCGCCATGCCAACCGTGGCAATAGCTTGCAGTTCTGGAAGTCACTGCAGTACAAGGGCCTTGAAAGCCAACAGTAAGCAAATTAGAGGGAACACTGCTCCCCACTGCCTGGATGGCTCAGCATTCCTCACAGTGGCACCACCTTTAAATGGCTGTCGTGCACCCAGATAATTGCTGGCAATTCAGAACTTCTCTGCATGTTTGCATATGCTCTCATAGGTCCTGTCTGTAAGCGGAAATCAGTGCCATAATTTGCCAATCTGAACCTGGGACCAGATGGCCATGGGTGTCCATCCTCTACTCCCAGGATCAACAAAGTAGGCTGCAGCCTCAAATCCTACCAGTCAGGGCTGGAGCCACTACCCATGTCTGTGCCATCTCCACTATCCGACAGTGCAGAAAGAATGTCAGTGGCCCTCCTCTGTCTTCCAAGGTAAGAGCCACCATCTTCTCTCCTCTACCTTATGTTCACTCTCTCTCCATTACTGCACCCACATCTCACAGAGGCTCATGTTGCACCAATCTTGCTATTGTCTGCATCATCTTTCCTCAATTGCTGTCACCCACCTCAACACATGCCCTCTGTGCTACCTACTGACTCACTTGGGAGAGCTCACACTCCCTTCCCCATCCCCACCCCGCTCTTCCTGACCCAACTGCACCAGCATTGACATTGGTTCAGTGGTTAGCACAGCAGCCTCACAGTGCTAGGGACCCAGGTTTGATTTCACCCCCAGGCAATTGTCTGTGTTAAGTCTACACATTTTCCCGGTGCCTGTGTGGGTTTCCTCCCACAGTCCAAAGATGAACAAGTTAGGTAGATTGGCTATGGGAAATGCAGGGTTATAAGGTCGGGGGCTAGGTCTGGGTCGGCTGCTCTTCAGAGGGTCAGTGTGAACTCGATAGACTGAAAGGCCTGCTTCCACACTGTAGGGATTCTATGGCAGTTGTGTCACTTGCTTTTATCTTACTCAATTCCCCCTTTCCTCTCAATACAGGAGAAAATAGCCCACAGCAAGTGCTAGACCAGGCAGAGGGTTTGCCTGCCATCAGTCCCTTCACCTGCTATGGGGATACATTCCAGGTACTGGCCAGAGAGGACCTAGACAGGGCCCACAGAGATGCCGAGGTATTCTTACCAAGTAAGAAACCATACTCTTCACTGTGCAATTCCCACATGAAGGCACTGTCAACGATGTTCTCACCTGATACAACTTCTAACCCTTGGCGATACCCGTTTTTTTCATGTCTTGCAGGAACCTGTTGGGCAAGAACGTGGTAAGCCAGCATATTCCCGCTGGCACCACATCAGAGCTGAGTACAGAGGCCTCAGAGGAAGCACAGGCAAGGCTGCGTCCTGCACCCTGCACCCTGCTCAGGTATCCATGTCTCAATGCGTGTTTTATTTAAGTTGGAATTGGGAGCATCTGCTGGTGAGTACATCACTTTCACATTGCTGCGGCTCATCTCATAAGAAATGCCTGAGGCACCTTAGAGGACAGCCAGAGACCAGGCAGGAGAGGACCACGAGATGTCAGGATTCCACGAATATGCACAAGTAGATATCGGCAGGTCTGTGGGCAGCAACAGTCATCATAGCACAGCAGCTGCAGGACTGCCGAGATGTGGCGTGGATCCCATTGCCTCAGTCATGCGAGCATCTGGATGCCTCTATGGACAGGTGGTTGCCATGGAGATCCAGGCCCAGCACTCTCAGAATTAGCTGGATGTGCAAATGGACCTACACTCCATCGTCCTCAATATTGATACCCTCTTCTCATGAGGAAGTGGGGCAGTGCCAGTACGCACTCAGCCATGGCGAAAGCCACATACAGGTATTCATCACACTGCTCCCACCCCACATCCCACACTCCCAACCAAAAAATCTCCTCTCAGGATACCCAGAAGAAGCTGGGCCTTACACCTCCACCCAAACTGCCACTCTTAAAACTATGGCTAAGGAGGGTGCACCTGCATCTAGGCACGAGGCACTCAGTCTATCTTGGCCCTCTAGAAACACTCCCCTGGGGTCACACAATTAAGATTCCAATGCCGACAGGCTCCAGCTTGGGGCAGGGTCCCTCCAGCCCAGCTGCAGTAGCTGTGACTGCACTAAGACGTAGTGGGAGGGAAAGGAAGAAGAAAACATTTTGAGGGCACATTGATGGCACGAGTGACATTTTATTGATCATAATTGCTCACATTTGTAAATCTATGTGCAATGTTCAACATAATCTGTTTCTTTGAGGCTCTATATAGCCACAACTGCAGCCAACAGACAATGAAGCCATCTATTCCTATACGGTGTTCTATGGACCAAGGTGTGAAGTGACATGAACAGGCAATGACTGCCTCATAGCAGACTGTGATTCCAGCAACCAGGCTCTATCTTGCCAGTGGCATAGCCATTGCCATTGTATCACAGATAGGGTCAGTCTCAATCTACAAGAAATGGTCTGATATCATTGTGACAGGGAGGTGCCTTTCAAACAATTGGCCGATGCATAAGGGTTATCAGGGATTTTGTGCCCTCAGGACATGAGTCTGTGTCTAATGCTGTTGCCCTTTGTCAGGACTCACATTGCTGGAACTTGAACCTTTCTCACTCACAGAATGTACTTACCCACTCTATTCCAGGTACGGTTGCAGCCATTTTCATTTCTATTGTGCATTTGCAATTTATACGATAAATGAAAACAACTGCAGCTGCTGCTTATTTCCAGAGTCCTTCTCTATGTGTAGATGAACCCCAAATATTAATATTCCACTTTCAAGTAGCCCTCCTTGTCAACCCCAGAGGCATCGGACCTCCCAAACCCCACTAACCTCACCCCACCTCTATATGATTCTACATCTGCCACCTTCCTAGCTCCAAGCATATGAACTGGCATATGATGCTTAAAGAAGTAATACATTCTTTCCCAACCCCAGCAATCCCCAAGAAGTCAGGTTTCTGATCACTGGTGATGACCCATTCCCCATACCGCCTGCAGGACCCTTTTCCTACCCATCTCCCTTTACATACTGAGCTGCAAACTACCCTGCCACAAACCACAATCTTCATCCCTTCTGTATCACAGCCTTTAGACCCCATTATCCGAGATCCAAGAACAGCAGATGGTAGCTCAGTGGTTAGTACTGCTGCCTCACAGTGCCAAGAACCCAGGTTCGATTCCAGCCCTGGGTTACTATGTGGAGTTTGCATACTCTCCCTTGTTTGCGTGGGTTTCCTCCGGATGCTCTGCTTTCCTCCCAAAGTCCAAAGATATGAGTTTAGTTGGTTTGGCCATGGTAAATTGCCCATAGTGTCCAGGGATGTGCAGGCTAGGTAGATTAGCTGTGAGAAATGTCGGGTTACAGGGGTAGGATGGGTCTGGTGGAATGCTCTTCGAAGGGTCAGTGTGGATTCAATGGACAAAATGGCCTGCTTCCACATTGTAGGGATTCTATGATTAAACCCACCAGACCCCTTCCACATACACACTGGCCCTTGATAAGTCCCCTCCCTCACGACTTTCTTGACCCACTTTCTGGACTGTAGAGGAACAGACTACGTGTGCCCAGACTGGATGCCTAACCATAATCAACCCCTGGCATGGTCAATCCATCTAACCTGCACATCTTTGAGCTGTGGGAGGAAAGCAGAGCACCTGGAGAAAAACCACGTAGACGCCGGGAGAATGTGCAAACTCTACACCGTCACCTGAGGCTGGAATCGACCCTTGGGTCCCTGGCGTTGTGAGGCAGCAGTGTTAAGCACTTGGAGGCTGGCCTTGAATTCCTGTGCCAGGAGCCAGGAGCCAGGACCCCCCGACTGACAGGGCCTTTCTGCCCTTCAGTGAGGACCGTTCCCCTTGAGGCATGGTGTTCGCTTGCAGCATGTGCAGTGTGTCAGCTACACAGCTGGAACACGAGATTGTACCATATGACAAGTTGCCCACCCCCTTTACTGAGGATTGTTACCCAACAAGACAAGCTATGTGCCTTTGTGAGCAGACAATGGTAATTCAAAACAGTGGAAGTACTGTGGAATTTTAAGCTCTGCCTGAGGGGTCAATCCACTAAAAGGCATGGTAAAGCAAGGCAAGGCAGGGCAGGGGCACTATGAAAATGAAGGTAGATGTGAAATGAGCGAACATTCATAGAGCAAGTGAGGAGCCCTGAGATGCAGAGTGGTCCATTCCATAAGCTCAGTGCCTGATTCTGTGTGCAGTGTTATCCTTATAGCCGCATTCCAATGATAGTTGCCAGTTCCCTCCAAAGTGGCCCCTGAAGTACAGCAATGTTGTTTGCACAAGTGGATCAGAGATGTGCCATGAGGATGGAGAGAATTGGTACTTGGTGCCAAAGATGGAGGTCTGAGAAGCAACCAGCAAGCTGGAGTCACCAGGTACCCATTTTGACTTTCAATTCTCAGTGTCAACTTTCTATCCACTCACTATACAATACAAAGCTGTGCATAAATGAAGCAAGAGTTGTAGTTAATGAGGGTGATGACAAGTAATAATCCCCATCAATAACTCTTTTGCCACTCTCTAGCACAAAGCTCATCTCAATTTCTGGAGCTCCATTCAAAAAAGCTAATAGTTGGTCTTACCATCACAAAAGGCCTTGCTGGACTTCTGACATGATTCTCCATGATTCCAGCCATAACTCACATCCTTAAGACCCACGTAAGATTCTGCTCAATACTTGAATGAAGTTCACAACCAGCTCTACACTGGACTCTGTTCTATGGCATTAAAACAACTCAGACTCTAGCTCTTGTGGTATATATCCCCTTAGGACTTAAATAAAATATGTTGCAACTCTCATTACCCTGCAACCTGTCTTAATTGTACTGCAGGATGAGTTTCACAGATCCAGTAATAACATAAAGAGCAGTACACGGCAGTCATTTAAAGTCATGACCACAGTTTGTGCTTTCTGGCAGCGAAGCTATCATAATGGTCAAAAATGGCCTGTTCAAAGAGCAACACTTCTGGCCTTTCTGTGCAAGCTGATTACTCACACTTCCCACGAACAGAAACCACAATGAGTGGTTTGTCAGAATGTAATTACATCTCCAAGTTACAAACGGCTGAATAAACAATCAGTTTAAGATGGTTCTCTGCGTCTCCAAAGGCAGCAGTTCGGGTAAATCTCCCTAAATTACAGATAATAGATGAACTTCTGCTGCAGCAGTAGCAAGTGTTCCAATGGCAGAGCTATAGATGAGCAGGATTTCCACTGGGAGGTGCTATGATACAGTGGCCAGCCAATTGGACATTCAGCGTCATGGATCCTGGTCTATCACACGACGGTGGTGAGCAGAGAATCACCAAATCTGACGTCACCACATGGGTCAAAGGTCAGGGTGCCTTATTTAAACAGCTCTTAATCCTTGCAAGCTAACAGTACCCAGCTGGGTGTCTAAGTGAAGGTTCTCAAATTCTACTTGCTGGCACCCCCTCTCCACCTTGGATCCCTATAGCTTACCTCCATCCCACCTCTTGATCCCCATCACCTGTTGTCACCCCATACAAATGAACAAATGTCTCCATGCAGGGAACAAGTTTGCCAATGATTCCATCCAGAAACAGCTGAAGGTTCTGTTTCCCAGTGTGCATGGTACTAGCCCCTCCAACCAGATCAGCCAGCAGAGACAGCAGGCATGAGGTCCTCAAGCAAAACTAGGAGTGATTCCAAACAAGGTCAAGGACCATCTGCACCCAGCAAGGGCATGTAGCATGGTGGAGTTGGCTCTCGTGAAGGAATGGAGAAAGATCTATGGGCCCGTCGAGAGGTATTGTGGGTGAGGAGTTTGTGTTTAAGACTTCAGTACCAGACATAACATGAGGATGCAATGTGTGGAAATACCAATCCATGCTGAGAAGGTTACAGGGCAGTGCATCAGTGGAGTATTTATCAAGGAGGTGTCATTAGCTATCATAGGAATGTTTGCTCACTGAGATTAGATTCAATCATCTTAACTATCAACTAATATTTACTATAAGCCCACTAACCACCACAGCTACCTTATCTGCACTTCCTCACACCCTATACCCTATAAAGACTCTATTCCATTCACTCAGTGCTTTTATTTTCTGTTCTGATGATATGACCTTCTGCAACAGCATTTCTGAGAGATCTGTTTTTCCTCTCAACAAAAGATAATCTCTCGCCTTCCCCCACCATGATCAATCAGGACCTTCGACTATGTCCTCCACATTTTTACTTCTACCTCACACCTTTACTTCCTTCCCAGAATCCATATATGTACTTTGCACTCATTCAGCTTCAGTATTCTATTCAATGAAACATTTTCCACCATTTCCAACACCTCCAATGCATTGCTATCCACCAAACACATCTTCACTTCTCCTTCACTTTCAGCATTCCAAAGGACAGTTCCCTCAATGATATCCAAATCAACTCACTAACACTAACATTCCTGCCTTCCCATAGCACTTTTCCATGCAAACAGAGAGGATACAACACATGCCTTTCTACTTGCTCTGTCCTTCATTTCCAATACCCAAACACTCCTACCATTTGAAGCAGTGATTTACATGCATTTCATTTAAGTTATCATACTGTATTTGCTGTTCACAATGTGATCCCTCCTACACTGGGGACTCCAAAATCAAATTGAATGATTGTTTTGCAGAACATCTTCATTTAGTCTGCAAATCCTGTCATTTTTACTCTCCACTCTGCTTTCACACTGATATCTCTGTCCTTGGCCCACTGCACTGTTCCAATGAAGAAATGTAAGTTTGAAGAACAGGCTTCATTTTTGCTTAGGGATGTTACAGCAGGGGGTGAATCCCAAACCATGGGTCTTGAAACCCACTGGAGTGGGCTGCCGCAATTTGGGGTCTGACCTCCAAGCAATGGATACTATGGACCTCTGACCACATGCTACCTGCTGCGTTGCTCCTTTAAATCTTTCAGCTTTTTAATAACGGGTCGGCCTAAATTCTCAATTGTGTAGGCGTGAATGCTGTCCTGCAGTCCTAATGGGAAGGTGGGTGCCTTTTTCTTAAAACCCTGTGGATTCAACAGCTTTCTTCCCTGTCACTTTCACAGCTCACTCAATCCCGCAACCCACTCTCACAGATCTGGAGTCTCTGCAACTTTTTGAAAGCATCAAAATGAGGGGCAGGACAGCAAAACCTCTGCAGCGGGGAGCAGCACTGTGCTGCAGCTTCCCAGACTCAACGTTGGGTTCCACAATTTCAGGCTGCAAATTCTGTCTGCCCATTTTTAGATTAGATTAGATTACAGTGTGGAAACAGGCCCTTCGGCCCAACAAGTCCTCACCGACCCGCCGAAGCGAAACCCACCCATACCCCTACATTTACCCCTTACCTAACACTGCGAGCAATTTAGCATGGCCAATTCACCTGACCTGCACATCTTTGGACTGTGGGAGGAAACCGGAGCACCCGGAGGAAACCCACGCAGACACGGGGAGAATGTGCAAACTCCACACAGTCAGTCGCCTGAGGCAGGAATTGAACCCGGGTCTCCGGCACTGTGAGGCAGCAGTGCTAACCACTGTGCCACCGTGCCGCCCACGGTGCCGCCCACGATAAGGCTTTCCCTTATCTTTGGACATTTTGTTTCTTTCCTTATATTTTGCTTTCAAGTAATGACACACTAAGCACTTCTTCTGTTTCTTTATTTTCTTGACCCAGTTATATTCTCTTTGGCTCTGGAAGACTAACTTTTCTGTCAATTGATCTCTTCTGTCTTCCAGTTCATCAACCTGACATGACAACCTTGCTTCTTGCTCCACAGATGCTGCCTAACCTGCTGAATATTTTGAGCATTTTCTGTTTTCAGTTCTAGTTTCACAGTGTGCTTCTTTATGGCATTCAATCCTTCTGTTGGCCCACATTTCAAAAGACGGCCATACCCTGACCTCCTGGACAGTCAACGCTCTCCTTTCTATGTTCAGCCAAGGCTTAACCTTTGTGGATAGAGAGTTCATGAGCTCAACATCTTCTTCCTAATCCAAAACAGTGCCCCTTATGAGTAAAGTTATTCCTGTCAGTTCAAATCTACCAGGAAAGCTAGCTCACTTGCTGCAACCAATTAGGAATCTGAAAGCATGTGTTTCTCATTTGTTACCAACTTAATCACAAAGGTACCATTTAATCCGGTGAATATGTGTTTTAATGAGTTTGCATGATAAGTAGGTTCCTGCTGCTTGCCGCTGGGAGCCCTGACCTGCCTCCAATCCACAACTTCAATCCCAATGTCAGGAAGCAGACTTTCCACCTCTATCCAATTAAGTTCCCCCTGCCAACCTCATTTCCTGCTCCCAGGAGTAGCATTCGGTATAGTAATTAGCCATAGTCAACAAAGGACCATAGGCATCTCCCTCTATTAGTGACAGACTATTGCTTCTATATAGCTTGAGGGCCATCATTCCACCAGCATGGGTCAAGGCAAGAAGGAAGACTTCCATGAATGACCATAGTTGGAATGGCATTTGAACCCCTATCGTCCTGCATCACACTCACACCAAGCAGCCAATTGAGCGAGACAAACTTGAGTGGGAAGCAGCATTAGTTTCTGCCCAATGTTACTAAATAAAACCTCAGACCATTGTGTTGGAATGTACTACATTATGAAAGAAAATCGAAATATTAAACAAAGATAATAGACATTATATAATTCTGTCTTGAAGAGGGAGTTTTGGTCACAATTCTAATAAGTAAGCTCAGGTATTTTAATGACAATGTGTAAGAAATTGACAGTCACTTAAATTTTAATTACTGCTTCCATCAGCATTCAGATTGAGATACACAATTTTCAATGAACAGGATCCATAGCTTTCAAATTCAATTAAAGCAACAGGAAGGTATTCCAGCTTAACTACATTGCACTTGTCAAACCCATTAAACATAGATGTATTTCAATTGAGAACTTTTTGACACAGTGACTCGCTTTGTTCTGAAATTAGTTCATTTGGTAAAATTAGTTTTCATCAGGCCAGCAGGACTGTTTACACCAGTCATAGCATAGCATTAATGTCACTGGGCTTGTATTCCAGAAATCCACATTAATGCACAACAGCTTGTTGCATTTAAACTCAATTGATAAAAATATGAAATTGAAAGCTAGTTGTGGTTTTAGTGACATAAAACTATTACTGATTTTTGTAAAAACCCTATCTGGTTCATGAGTATTGCTTTAGAAATTAAAGTCTGACATCCTTACCCAGTCTGGCCTGCATGTGGCTCTAGCCCCACATTAATATGATTGATTCTCAACTGCTCTGTGAAAAAGCTCCAAGCTTTCATGCATCCCTTAGCCTACAGTTCTGGATTTGGAATGTGCCAATCTTCAACAGTCTGTTGAGGTCAACTCCTTGCACTGGAAGACCAATAAGCTCTGGGCAGACCATAGGGCATCTTTGACTAAATTGATGGTCCTCCAGGTACAGCTGATGCTTGTCTCGGTGTGCATCCTGGGGAACAGACCGTGCAGCACGGACCTGCTCTGGACGAACCTTGACAAAAATCACTGCATCTCTATCCAGACTTGCTTTACAAAGGCACATTCCAGCAAGAGATGTGTGACATTCTCTACCCTCCCCCTGCAGCCACTTCGACAGTGGTTTGTGGTGACAGAGAGAGTCCAGGAGTACATGAAGGATCTCACAGGTAATGTCCTTCTCACCACCAGCTTAGTGATGTCTTGGTGTGTGTTAGAAAGTCCTGGTGATGAGGCGTTCTCCCAAATGGCTTTGATAGTCTGCTCAGGGAATCGCATGACAGGACCCCCCTTTCCTTTTCCTGTAAGGTCTCGTGGATGCTACGTGCTGACCACTTCACGATGAACTTATGGTCAATGATGTATTTTTTGACAAATTACTCCATGAAGGACAGATGATACAGAACAGTTCAACTACTTGAAGCGTTCCACCTCGCCGAGTTCAGTTTCTGCCTGACCTTGGTGATATGCTCCTTTCAGGTTTCTGTGCATGGCTAGGCTCATCTGCACCATATTCTCAGCATCTTCAGATAGTTTGTTCTGACTGTGAAGGGGATAAATGATTGGTCAGCCCAGTTCCCAAAGAACATGGCCTCACTCTTGCCTCGATTTACCAAGGCCAGTTCGAACTTGTTACAAATGCTCATGCTTCTGCACACTGACAGCAGATCTGAGCAGAAACAGTGATGTCATCCATGTACAGAGAGATTTTGACCTGCAGGCCTTTGTTGCCTTGTATATTCACCCCTCTCAGGCTGACATCCTGCCAGATGCACTCAGCAAAAGGCTCCAAACAACAGACAAACAAGGTAGGAGAGTGTGGACAGCCCTGCCGAGCTCCGGATGTGAGCAGGAAGCTTTCTGATTCCTACCCATTGATTCAGACTGCACTACTAAGGCTGAGTTGATTCCTCCTTCCCCCCACCCCCCTACCACCAGCCCATTTTGAAGAGCATGTCCCACATTAAATTTTCTCCAGCACCGCGTCCATGCTTTTGACATTAAATTTCTGTGCTGCCTGCATCTAAAGTGACTGGAATGGGTTAACCACATGTCTCCATTGCCTTTGGGAAATCTTATTGAGTTTCACAGTCAGAGTGATATTATAAGTCTTTTTTTGTGTTTAGTTATAGTCAAAAGTCATAGTTTGATAAAGTATTCTTCTGCCATTTTCCAAAGTTTGTAAGATCATATGAGAGCTTGTTATGTATTCAGTCAGCCAAAAATGGTAAAAGTGTTTCCACTGGAACTCTGACCTCACTGCATTATCAGATATTGGGTGTGTAAAGGACCTTTAGGGAACAAGGTTCATTTCATTACAGGAGTGGCTTTTGGCACTAAATGAAAGAAATATCTCATTAAAAGTATCGAAACATCAAAATTTGGCATCAGAACCAAGATTTAGTCAACAGTGCTACAATCTGAACTAGGGAAAGAGAGGTAATAAGCATCTCACTCCTGTCTCAATATTGAAAGCTTTTTTTTATTATCAGTAATTGTTTTAAAATTAAATATGAAGTAATGAGGCATTCCAATTGTTATAGATTGTCTTTGGTTTGTGATGTTGACAAATCACTATCTCAATTCGTGGCTGTTATAACATTTCGTATCTAACACAATCAGCCAATATTTCAGGAAAATAAACTCTTGGCAAAGTAGAAATCTCCGCTTGAAAAATCTCTGCAATATGAAAACACTCTTTCACCAAGAAACATGTCCACTTCACCCTTTTGTTTCAAAACTAGCTTCTCTCTGCACTTCAGCCACCCAGATAAGACACACAGATAAGACACACGCACTGAGCAAAAGACTTTTGTCAGTCGGGACTCTGATTCTCTTGCTGCTGAATTTTTTATGTGCTCCAAAGCTGACTATATTTCAGTTCAAGAAATATGTGCATCTGCACAGATTCTGGCATTGTATTCCTTCACAGTCACTGCCAGGTCATGCATACTTATTTAATAATATGATTTGCGCCATATTGTTTTATGCACTATCCTGTGCTACTGGTATATCAAGATTTACAGCCTCAGGGAATATCCTGACTTCAGCCTGCCCTTCTCCCTGATGTTCCACTAGCTGCAATACCATCCAGGATTGTCCTTCAAATTATAGGGGCCTCTCATCTGGCCACCTCTTCCAGCTGTTATAGAGTCTTGGCTTCCAAGCATAGAGGTTACTTTGAGATTTTGAAACTTTGAAATGCATGCTAAATGACACATAATATAACATCTGGTATCCTTGTGCTTTGATGTCAGAAAGGGATGTGCTCCATGCACACCTGAAGAAAACCCAATTCTGCCATCCACCACGATGCAAGAAATGCCCTATACATGAAAAAGGAGCAGAAGTATATCCACCATAAAATATTCGGTAATGTAACTAATTTGAATGGTGCTATTCCACATAAATTTCTACATTTTCTCCTATTCTTCTGTTACGCAAAACGTTACTGTTTTCTTCCCCAACAATCTACACAATCATATTCTAGAAATGCCAATTCCAAAATAAGCTTTGGTGACAGATTCTCAGTTAATCTATTACTAAAAATAAAAATAAAATTATCCCCAATATCTTCGCCTCTCACTCGCCACAATCAATCAACACATCCCTCTGGATGTCAAAGCATCCTAGATTTGGTGACGTCCTCAACAGCACTTCTCTCCATGCTTCACAAACTTCAGTTAGCCAACTAATACCTTAATGTGGATTCAGATCTATTGGCAGTATTCAGAGGATTGTGTGTTAAATTTTAAGTGCATAATCTGGGCAAACATTTACATCCAGTACCGATGGAATGTTGCATTGTTAAAAGTACAACCCTTCAGATGAACTGTTAAACTGAAGCCCCATTAGAATGTTTCAATGGTCCAAGTGGATATTAAAGATGGTGTCAAATTTTGTGATCGTTAGAGCTGCACTAATTCAAGCAAAGGGAAAGTATTCCATCCTCCCACTGTGCTTGTAGGTGGTGGACAAACTTTGGGGAATCAGGAGGGTTACAGCCACAGTATTTAATCAGCTCACTCAGTCAGATCTTTGTTCAAGGTTAAAGACTGGATCTAAGTGCCCCTGCTGGATCTGAGAATCAGAGATTAAGTAATAGTTGTGTAAGTGCCTCTTCATAGCACTATCAATGATACATTCTATCACTTTGCTGATATGCAACAATAGTGACAATTGGCTGGATCTAATTTGTTTTGCTTTTAGCAAACATGAACAAAATGTTTCATATTGTCGGGTATATACCAGTGTTGTAGCCATACTAGAATAACTTGATTAAGGTCATAGCTAGATCTGGAGCACAAGTTTTCAGCACTTCTAACCAACAGTTTTCTCTCAACCAACATCACCAAGAAGCAATTGATTTGCTGATTCATTATGATTGGTAGATATTTCTCCATGCAAAATGGTTGCTGTACTTGCCAAGTAACTATTGGCACTGCGCCTAGTGAAATTATTTGCCTCTTAAGCACTTTTCATTGCTGAAATAAAAACAAATCAGTTTCTCTTTCCGCATTCGGAAGTTTCCTAACTTCTAGATCTGACCCAGCTCATGGCCAAAATACAGAAATACCAGCAGTACTATAATTTCTGGGGACAACTCTTCTTTGATGGGATTCAGGCTAGGAGAAGTTGATTCATGCTTTGGGTGTTAGCACCACTTCAGCAGCCAAGATAACCAATTCCATCCCTGTGCTGATATAGTTTGGCTAGATAATTATCTATCTGGTTTCTCTTTTACCTTCCAGACTCAACACTTCAATTTCTTCTTCCTTTCTCACAAAGCCATCTGTTGCTGAATGACAGTGGGTCTCATGCCATGGATCACCAACAGCTTTAACTAAAGCAATGGTGAACAGTCCTTTTAGCTCCAACTGGGGCCCAAAATTATCCTGTCATTGTGTGTTATGTTCAACAATTATTCAAAGTGTAGCCTTTGGCTAGAGATAGTCCTGAATTTTGATCATGTGACATTTGCACTACATAATGTCTGACCATGTAGTAGGTAATTATGTGGCATCTAATCACTTCCACAAATCTTTTTGCATTTTATCTTAGTAAGGATGAGTCCCGTACAGTTCAATATTCGTCCTTGTAGTTTAGTGCCACAATTGTTGTGTAGCAGGCTCCATGAACCAGGGCCCACTCCTGAGCAGGCAAAGTCAAGAATGGAAAGCAAAGGGGGTAACGAGGGCAGGGAAAGCAGGGAAACAAAGCAAAGAAAGAAGGGAAACTGTCAGTGGGAAATGGAGAAACTGAGAATGCAGAAAAAGGGAATTAGATGCCAAAAGTAGAAGAGGTTAACATGCTGGTTCAGTAGGCAGTTAGGAAGGCAAATGCAAGGTTAGCATTCATTTCGAGAGAACTCGAATACAAGAGCTGGGATTACTGCTGAGGTTGTACAAGGCTATGGTCAGACAGCACTTGGGCCATTGTGAACAATTTTAGGCCTCATATCTAAGGAAAGATGACGAGCTGTCATATGAGGAACAGTTGAGGACTCTGAGTCTGAATTTGATGGAGTTTAGAAGGATGAGGTGGAGATCTGATTGAAATTTACACAATATTGAGATGCCTGGATAGAGTGGAAATGTAGAAGGTGTTTCCACTAGTAGAAGAGACCAATACCCAAGGACACAGCCTTAGAGCAAAGGGACAACCCTTTAGAACTGGGATGAGGCAGAATTTCTTCAGCCAGAGGGTAATGAATTTGTTGAACTAATTGTCCAGAGGGCTGTAGAGGCCAACTTATTGAGTGTACTTATCACAAAGATAGGAAGGTTTTTGATTAAGAAGAGAATCAAAGCTTGTGAAAAAGGCAGATGAATGCATTTGAGAAACATATCAGCTGTGATTGAATGCCAGAGCAGGCTTGATAGACCAATTCCGATGTCTTATTGTCTAAACTGATTTGCGGAGGAGGTGGCACCAAAGCAGGGGGATTGGTGAAACTCAGTGTACACAAGAGAGGGAACCGAGAGTATGGAATAAGGAAACAGAGGAAGAGGAGATTCAGATGCTGGGTAGAGGAGGAACCAAAAGAAGAGGGTAAATAGAGGAGGGGTAAGAGAGGAGAATGAGGCTAGGTAAGGGGAATCAGGGTGAGAAGAGAGGAAACTAGGCATAAGGAAGAGCGACAAGACAATGGGCAAAGAGGAAATAAAATGTGGAAAAAGAAGAAGTCACAGGTGGTGAACTGGGGAAACCAAAGATGAGGAAAAGGGGAGGGAGGAGGATAAATGCAAGAGGAGAAACTGAGGATAAGGAAGCGAGGAAACAGAGGATAGAGATCAAGGGAACTGGGTGTGCAGATGAACAGAAAATAAAGTTGAGATAGAGATAGATGCTAGGGGTAAAGAAAATGTAATTCCACCAGTAACTAATGGCAATTCACTGAAATTTCATTGATAGGTAACAGCAGTAACATAACAGAATACTTTCACAACCATGTTACAGGATCACTGTTACAAACAGGTGAGATTTCGGGCAATTACAACTATTGCTATTGATTCCACATAGACTGTTCATGAGTTAGTCTATGTAGAATTTGAGGTAATAGATGTATTTCCCCAATATCCTATCTGTTACAAATAGTAATCCTATGACCATTAATGTTTACCCTGAATTGATTGCCTCTGCGCTCCACAAGATGCAGACAGGCTCCACAACTGATGGGATTTTCAGAAGGCATAATCTCTATTACTATCACCTTGGATTCTGCAGTGGAATCCAGTTCATCTGAACATGACAATTTTGCACCAGTTATGTCAGTCAGAGCTGATCTCTCCCTTTGCTAGTAGCTAGACTTCACATCTGAAGACCAAGAGACACTAGGTGATGATGTGAACCAAATCAAGTGTGTGCACAAAGGACAGTAGTGAAAATGTTGGGCGATTCTCAGAGGGCAGATCATTCTGAATTAAGTTTCGAAACACATCCCTTAGGTTAGACTCAATTAATGAGGGCCTTCATTGAATTATAGAAATTTCAGGATAGGAGAAGGCCATTAACCCTGACACTGCCTCACACATTATAAACTCATCCACTCACGCATCCTCCTTCAGGGAAATTTATCCATTCCCTTTTAAATTACCTCTAGTCTCAATCTCATTACCCACGAGGTGAAGAGTCCCATGAAAAAAATAATCTTCAGGTCACAAACCTTCCTTTGCCCTTTCTCCAATGAGAATGTTTGGTTTCCATTCCCTAGTTGGAGAACGTGAGGACTGCAGATGCTGGAGATCAGACTCCAAAAGTGTGGTGCTGGAAAAGCACAGCAGGTCAGGCAGCATCCGAGGAGCAGCAGAGTCAATGTATTGAGCATAAGCTCTTCATCAGGAATGGGGGTGTCCAAGAGGGCTGAGAGATAATGGGAGGGTGGCGGGGCTGGGGGCAAGGTAGCTGGGAATGCGATAGGTAGATGAAGGTGGAGGGGTGCTGGTGATAGTTTGGAGAGGAGGGTGGAGCAGATAGGTGGGAAGGGTGATGGACAGGTAGGACAGTTCAAGAGAGTGGGGCCAGGTTAGAGTATTGGATCTGGGATAAAGTGGAGGCAGGGTAAATAAGGAAACTGGTAAAATCAACATTGATCCCGTGTGGTTGTAGGGTCTCAAGGCAGAAGATGAGATGCTCTTCCTCCAGGCGTCGGGTGGCTAGAGGTTGGAGGTGGAGGAGGCCAAGGAGTTGCATGTCCTTGGCGGAGTGGAACAGGGAGTTGAAATGTTCAGCCAAAGGGTGGTGGGGTTGTTTAGTGATTGTGTCCCAGAGATGTTCTCTGAAATGTCCTGCAAGTTGGTGTCCCATCTCCCCAATGTAGAGGAGACCACATCAAGAGCAAAGGACACAATAAATAACATGGAAATACAGGTACATCTCTGATGGATGTGGAAGGATCTTTTGGGGCTTTGGATGGAGGTGGGAGGGGGAAGTGTGGACACAGGTTTTGCAATTTTTGTGACTGCAAGGGTTGGTGCCGGGAGTGGAGGGTGGGTTGGTGAGGGGTGTGGACCTAATAAGGGAGTCGCAGAGAGAATGGGGAGGGAAATATATCACTGGTGGTGGGGTCTGTTTGTAGATGGCAGAAATGGTGGAGGATATTGTATCCGGAGATTGGTGGGGTGGAAGGTGAGGACTGATGGGGTTCGGTCCTTGTTGCGATTGAAAGGGTGGGATTCAAGGGCGGAGGTGCGGAAAGTGGAGGAGATGTCCTGGAGGGCATCGTTGATCACATGGGAGGGGAAGAAGGAGGCGATCTGGGATGTTCCATGGTGGAATTGGACCTCCTGGGAATAGATGCAGTGAAGGCGGAGGAATGGGGAGTAAGGGATAACAATTTTGTAGGTGGCAGAGTGGGAGGAGGTGTAGTTCAGGTAGCTGTGGGAGTTGGAGATGGAGAGGTCCAGGAAGGGGATGGAGGTGTCCAAGATGGTCCAGGTGAACTTGAGGTCAGGGTGGAAGGTGTTTGTGAAGTTGATTAACTGTTCAACCTCCTCATGGGAGCATGAGGTGGCACTGATACAGTCATTGATGTAGCAGTGGAAAAGTTGGGGAATGGTGCCGGTGTAACTGTGGATGATGGACTGCTCCACGTACCTGACAAACAGGCAGGCATAGCTGGGCCCATGAGGGTGCCCATGCAAGTGGGAGTATTCGAAGGAGAAATTGTTGAGGGTGAGGACCGGTTCAGCCAATCGAATGAGTGTGTCAGTGGAAGGGTATTGGTTAGGTCAGTGGGACAGGCAGAAACGGAGGGCTTAATCATGGCGGATGGATCTGTACAGGGACTGGATGTCCATGTTGAAGATGAAGCATTGCGAGCCGGAAAAACGAAAGGCACGGAGGAGGTGGGGTGTGGTTATGGGATTGTGGGTAACATCACCAACAAAAGTGAAGCTCACCATGGGTGTCGGGGGGGGTGGAAGCAGTGCCTTCAGTGACATCTGTAGGGGCGGAGGTGACATAGCAGGTGATGCCATTGGCTATGTTCTGGTGAGTGATGTTGGTGGGGGTGGAAGTGGTTGAGGCAGCGGCAACTACCCGGGTGTAAGTGATGTACTAGTTAATCTTCGCGGTAGTTTCGGTGGCAGCAGATCTTGCAGCGGTCACAGAGGCGGTTGTCTTGGTGGTGATCATGGAGGTGATATAATCGGCAGTGGCTGCGGTCTGTGGGAGGTGTGCGGGAGCGTGATTGACATCATCATTTGCCGCAGTGATGGTGGCTGGAGCGGTGGCATGACTAATGGTGACTGCAAGATCCAACGCTGCCTCAATGCCAAGACAACAGACTCCGCAATCACCACCAAGTCACCCGCCTCCACGACCTCTGCAAGATCCACCGCTGCCCTCAACAATTTCTCCTTCAAATCTTCCCACTTCCTCCAGACCAAAGGGGTAGCCATGGGCACCTACATGGGCCCCAGCTATGCCTGCCTCTTCGTCAGGTACGTGGCACAGTCCATCTTCCGCAGCTACAGGCAGCACTACTCCCCAACTTTTCCTCTGCTACATCGATGACTGTATCGGCGCCACCTTGTGCTCCCACGAGGAGGTTGAACAGTTAATCAACTTCATGAACACCTTTCACCTAGCCTCAAGTTCACCTGGATCATCTCGGACACCTCCCTCTCCTTCCTAGACCTCTCCATCACCGTTTCCATTTCCGGCGACTGATTCAACACGGACATATACTTCATACCCACCAACCCCCACAGCTACCTGGACTACACCTCTTCCCACCCTGCATCCTGCAAAAATGCTATCCCTTACTCACAATTCCTCCACCTCCACTGCATCTGCTCCCAAGAGGACAAGTTACACCATAGAACATTCCAGGTGGCCTCCTTCTTCAGGGGCCTCAATTTTCCCTCCCACATGGTGAACGATGACTTCCAGTGCATCTCTTCCACTTCCCACACCTCCGCCTTGAACCCCACCCCCAATCACAAGGATAGAGCCAACCCCCCACCCCCTGGTCCTCACATTCCACTCTACTAATCTCCAGATACAACGCATCATCCTCTGCCATTTCCATCACTTACAAACAGACCCCACTCTTCATCAGGAATGGCTGGTGAAGATGAAGAGTTCATGCTCAAAACATCAACTCTCCTGGTCTTGCTTCTCAGATGCTGCATGACCGGCGGTGCTTTTCCAGCACCACGCTTTTCGATTCTATTCCCTAGTTCCCCATTTACCCACCAGTGGAAAGAATCTTGCCCACTGTAAAGTCCCTCGGCTTCATTCACCCCCTTTCTTACCCATTCTCCTGGAACCTCCATTCCACGCGGTCATAGCTCTGGTCAAGTAACAGATCAAATTGGAGTTGGGGGATACTGCAGAGGAACATTTAAATTGCTGATCACTGAGCTACAGTACTTAGAGAAGAAATTCCTGATGCTGTGAAACCTGCAGTCATTCCATGAAGGTTCGGAACATACTGGGTTAGTTTGCTCCAATTCTACTCCTGTTTTAATTGTGCTAAGTGGTGTGTGATTTATCTTATATAATTATATGTATCTATGTATAAATATCATTCTTAGAGTTTTAATTCAAGTTTTGGTTACTTGTGTGAGGAGTTTAAAAAATAGGTCAGAGAACAGATGACTGCAAATTCTGGATGTTCATGGAAGATTGTTTATACTGTGGGTTTATGAAAAGAAGTGTAAACATCAACAACATTAGCTTACTTCTGATTTAGAATAATCAAGGGTTGACTTTAGCTTAGAAAACCCAGAGATTCAAAGTTTTAAGACAGTTTTGGAGGAGACCCGACTGGAGTCAAAAGCAAAGGTAATTTCTTTCCTGGAAAGGAATATGGGACAGTTCAGGGAAAGAACTTTTCTGTAAACATTTAGCTTGTGAAAACTTTCAGATCAGAAGTGTTTGGTTAGAAGATTGTTAAAAGACTGAGAAAGTATAAACTTTCAGTTTCATGAGCACTCAGGTCTGAAGACTTCAGAGTTCACAGAGCTAAGCTGAGGTGAAACAGATAAGTCAAACCTAAAGATTTGATAAAGAAGATTTTGATCCCTGTAAAGTGATGAAATTGAGGAATAGATGAGACTTTGTTTTGCTGTGCATTTTAAGATCTGTAAAATTGTGTTCTATATTTAGAAAATTTGGTTTGCTTAATTTTATTTGTGTAATAAACATTTGTTTCTCAATTAAAGAAGAATTTCAGTCTTGCGTGCCTATGTTTCAGGGAATGCCCTTCATGTTAAAATAAAAAAATATATGTGCTCTATCAAGTCAGATTTCATTGTGGGAATGGGCACATCTAGTAATAACATCAGTCTGGATCATGACAATATATTAAAGATGCTGGACAGAGATCTAACCAAAAATTAACCATGACTGCTATACTGTATATGGCATTTAAAGGCATTATAGGCATTACAGAAAAATAATACCTTGACTGGCACCCCATCAACAAGGAAGGCTACATTGGTGGCATATCAGTAGTTGTCTTTAGAACAAGATCTGAACAGACTATGACAACAGAGAGCAAGCCATTCATTGGACTTGAAAAGAGAGATCTTGATCAGATGTGCCAATGAGCAGATGGAGTTTATTCAGATAAATGAGAGGGGCTGCATTTTGGGAAAGCAAATCAGGGCAGGACTTATACATTTAATGGTAAGGTCCTAGGGAGTGTTGCTTAACAAAGAGACCTTGGAGTGCAAGCTCATAGCTCCCTGAAAGTAGAGTCACGGGTAGATAGGATAGTGAAGAAGGCATTTGGTATGCTTTCTTTTATTGGTCAGAGTACTGAGTACAGGAGTTGGGAGGGCATGTTGTAGCTGTACAGGACATTGGTTAGGCCACTTTTGGAATATTGTGTGCAATTCTGGTCTCCTTCCTATCGGAAAGATGTTTTGAAACTTGAAAGGGTTCAGAAAAGATTTACCAGGAAATTGCTGGGTTGGAGGATTTGAGTTATAGGAAGAGGTTGAACAGGCTGGGCCTGTTTTCCCTGGAGCTCCAAAGCTGAGGGGTGACCATCATGAGGTTTATAAAATCATGAGGAGCGTGGATAGGATAAATAGACAAAATCGCTTCCTTGGAGTGGGGAGTCCAGAACTAGAGGGCATAGGTTTAGGGTGAGTGGGGAAAGATATAAAAAAAACCTAAGGGCCAACTTTTTCACGCAGAGGCTGGTACCTATATGGAATGAGCTGCCAGAAGAAATGGTGGAGGCTAGTACAATTGCAACATTTAAAAGGCATCTGGGTGGGTATATGAATAGGAAGGGTTTGGAGGGATTTGGGCCACGTGGTGGCAAATGAGACTAAATTGGGTTGGGATATCTGATCAGCATGGAAGGGTTAAACCGAAGGGTCTGTTTTCTGTGCTGTACATCATAGAATCCTGACAGTGTGGAAGTAGACCACTTGGCCCATCGCATCCACATCGATCCTCCGACAGGCATCCCACCCATAACCAGTATGCCCCCACCCCACCACCACTCCCACCCCCGCACCCTATCCCCATAACCCTACATTTCCCATGGCTAATCCCACCTAACCTACACATTCCTGGAGATTCTGACAATTTAGCTTGGGCTAACCTGTACATCTTTGAACTGTGGGAGGAAACATGAGTACCTGAGAAAACTCACACAGACACAGAGCGAACGTGCAAACTCTCCGCAGACAATACCTAAGGCTGGAATCGGACCCAGGTCCCTGGCTCTGTGGGGTAACAGTGCTAACCACTGAGTCACCATGCTACACATGGTGATGAATAGTTTTGGCAGTTTTGAAAAAATTGTCACCATATCCAATGAGCAGATGCACAGAAAAATACAACAACATTAAGAGGAGTTCCTTCACCAAGTGGAAAAGAGGAGAAGGGGCAGTTTCTACACAGGGCTCAGGGATTCATGCAGTACACACCCTGCAGTACATGAATGTAAATTCAAATCTTTGAAGAAATAGATATTTCTAAAAATTATTATTTACAAGAAATCACTATAATAATTAATCCTGATTATTAGTCAATTGTGAAAAAGAAGCAACAATTATGTTCAATCTGAATGTAGTCAAATGGATTGAAAAATTCATTAATATTAAGCAATTGAAATAAAACTGATAACTTCAAATCAACTACTGGTTATTAGAGAGAGTACCAAAATGAATCGGAAAGGTGACTTGGGATTTGAACTGCCTGTAGAGATGGCAGGCAATTGTGCTCCAGTATTTTCTTAAATACATACTGCTTATATGCTCTTCATTTTATAGATTTTTAATTATCTTATAATATTATTTCAAATTATTATATCACAACAATCAGAAGTACTGAGATCATAAATTAATTTCTGAAATTTTCAACTGATTTATTTATCTGTGCGTCTGTAGTACCTGAGGGGAATACATTTTCATTTACAATTCATAATTAAGTTAAAATATAAACACTCCTTCTGAGCCACATGCATTCCACAGCATGAGGAGAACACAATTTATTCCATTTCTTTCACTCTTCAAAATCACCACAGGATTCCACTGGTAACTTAAAATCATGACTGTGAATTTTTGACATTGCATTTATGATGTATTTCACTCAGAAATTATTGTTGCTTTTATGAACTGTTTTGATTTAAAATTATTAATACAACACAATTCATAACTTCAAAACAAGTATTTTATGTAAATTAATTTTCTTGACTTTTTTCTCTTCATTGTTCATTTTTGTTTTGTAACCTCTTTTCCTGGCCATGATAGTTTTCCAATCACAGTTCCAACTTGGCAAGGTAAGCTGAGTTCTGTTTTTACACTTTTTTGACATTTTGAAATTCAAATCCTTGTTTATAATCCCTCCATGGCCTTGCTCTTCTTTATTTGTGTAATCTTCTCTAGCCTCATAGCACCAAAAGTATCTGTACTCTTATTGAAAACTGGCACCTTGAGCATTCCCAGTTTTAATCACTTTAACACTGACTTTGGCTGTGAAGGCTCAAAGTTCTGAAATTTCCTCCCTAAATCTCTCCAGCTCTCAATCTTTCCTTTCTCCTTTAAGACGCTCCTTGAAATGCTCCCCTTCCATCACGCATATGGCCACCCAATCTAATATCACTTTTGGCTGTGATTTATGGCCCCTGATGGCATAATTGAGGGCAGAGGTTGTTCACAAAATAAACTGGGTGGTCTTTCCAATGTCTTCTTACACACTCCTGACCTGTCCTGAAAAATGTGTTGCTGGAAAAGCGCAGCAGGTCAGGCAGCATCCAAGAGCAGGAGAATTGATATTTCGGGCGTAAGCCCTTCTTCAGGAAAGAGGAGGGTGTGCCAAGCAGGCTAGGATAAAAGGTAGGGAGGAGGGACTTGGGGGAGGGGCGTTGGGAATGTGATAGGTGGAAGCAGGTTAAGGTGAGGGTGATAGGGCGGAGAGAGGGTGGGGGCGGAGAGGTCGGGATGAAGATTGCAGGTCAAGAAGGCGGTGCTGAGTCTGAGGGTTGGGACTGAG
>NC_057718.1:61992690-62060199 GCF_004010195.1 Chiloscyllium plagiosum
TTTTATCTTAGCCTGCTTGGCACACCTTCCTCATTCCTGAAGAAGGGCTTACGCCCGAAACGTTGATTCTCCTGCTCCTTGGATGCTGCCTGACCTGCTGCGCTTTTCCAGCAACACATTTTTCAGCTCTGATCTCTAGCATCTGCAGTCCTCACTTCCTCCTGACCTGTCTCCCACATTAGTGTCAGCAGGGAAGCCAGCAGCCAGCCTGCCCATCTTTAGGTCTGTTGAAGTTCTTTGTGGAAAATTATTGGATTCTTAAGGACCTAATTCAATCTCCACTGTTATTTTACATGTGGTAGGGGAAAGTGGATGTAAGGCATGGTAGTCTGGCAGTATTCACTGCATGGGTTACTGTCAATTCTTGGAGGGCCAATTCTTGTAGGGCACTATGTTCCCATTGAAAGCAGCTCCCACAAATAAGAATCGCTTTAACTCTCAGTTATTCTCATTCAGTCCCACCCCACTCACCCAGCCTAGGCTACCTAAAGTACTGAACTCACCTCACAACCTGAGGAATACACCTCCACATAAAATCCAGACGTTTATACTTTGTTTGATAACATTTCTTATTCTGTTAAAAGCGCTATATAAATGCAAGTTGTTATTGAGCAGCTTTTGGAACCTCCCATTAAATAGGTCTGCTTTATATTCTGAGGGTCCTACTTTCACTTATCTATCCGTATATAGATATCATAGATGGTACAAATGAATTCGTTCTTCATCATGCTGCTGTGAGGTGTGCTGTAAGGTGAAACGGTGAAATTTGAGCAGAGTTGATAATTTTAAGCATTACCTGCCATACTTTTCTGCTAGTCTAATTTAGATTGGTTGATGCTTTTTGTGAGATATTAGCATTCTTGCCATATGCAAAAAAAAATTTATTACCTTATTTTATTTGTTCATCACTATCTTATTTTAAAAGAAATATCAAGTTAACATAATTTAAATGTGAAGTCCCAGCAGTTGGACAATCTAAAAACTAATGTCCTAAAGATTTTGCTTCCAAATACCACTGACATTCCTACGTGCACCGCCAACTGCAATTTGCTTCGCACAGGATCAGTTCCTCAAACTGACTGAACCAGGTCAGTGCTTTCTTGGTAAGTACAAGTACTACAAACTTGGCTATTGGTTGCACATTACCAAGAAAACACTTTTTAAAATATTTTAAATTTAATTGTAAGAGTATTTACCCATGAAACAGTTTTACTTAGTTATCAAAATAACACATCAATTGTAATTATTTTCAGGCAGTGTTTTATGGGAAAATATGAAAAGGTTCTTAAAACTATATAAAAATGTATAATAAAAGTTGGTCAAACACCAGGCAAGATTTAGGATTTCTACACTGGTAACTTTTACAAAAGCGTTTTGACATTACGTTTATTCATATTAATTTCTACCTCTGAATTTGATACATTATGTGGTTTAAAATGATAGTCAACATGCACTGTTCAGAACTTTAAAATTTCTTTAAAGGTGAGATTTACTACCTCTTCTGTCTTTCCACCAATCAATTTCAATAGAATTTCAACTATGCCACATTGATAGTGCTTTTATCAGTAACCCACTGCAGCAACTTAAACCCCTGACACACACTTGGACTTCAATGCTGCACTTCACTGAGGAAGTGCTACATTTTTCAGGAGTGCTCCCTTTAAAGAAGAGAAGTGAAACTGAGGTTTTGGCAACTGATAATTTGGGGATGTCCTGTAGATACAAAAGATACTACATACCTGACAAGTTTTGTTTTGCTTGAGAATAAAATCTGTTTCAGTGGCAGTTCTAAAGGGAATGCTTTTTCCAGCTAATTTTTGATGAAGTTGTATATTCTGTAAAATAATCTGGAATATGATGCATCTGTAACATCTGGATTTTTATCATGTCCCTGATTGATATGACTAGACATAACCAACACTCAAACATGGACAGCCCAGATAAAAAGTGTATTAGATCCTATAATGCCAGTAGTAAAAATCTCTTCAGTTAACAAAGTTAATTATAAGCTCAGAATGAAGAAAAAACAGTAATAATATGCCTTTATACTCTCTTTTAAACATACAATCTATTAAATTAAATTTCATAAAGTTCTAGAAATACCTTATCAGACATAAACAGAAATGTCTGCAGCATCAGTCACTTTTAGTTACCTTCGTCATTGTTATTGTTGCACCACTAGAGGGTGCATGGTGACATTGAAACAGGTTAAAGTGATTTCATCCGCACCGGTGAATAACAGTTCTGCTGTTGCAGTTATCGGAACAAATCATGTCAGGGATTAGCAATTTCACATAAGAACTAGGAGTAGGAGTAGGCCATCTGGCCCTTTGAGCCTGCTCCATCATTCAATAAGATCATGGCTCATTTTTTCCTGGACTCAGTTCCATTTACCCACACTCTCACCCTATCCCTTAGTTCCTTTATTGTTAAAAAAAATCTATCATAGCTTTAAAAACATTTACTGAAGAAGCATCAACACTTCACTGAACAAGGAATTCCATAGATTTACAACCCTCTGGGTGAATAAGTTCCCTCTCAATTCAGTCTTAAATCTGCTCTCCCTCATTTTGAGGCTATGCCCTCCTGTCCTAGTTTCATCTCCAGTAAAAACATATTCTGTACTTCTACCTTATCTATTCCCTTCATAATTTTATATGTTTCTATAAGATATCCCCTCATTCTTCTAAATTCCAACGAATATAATCCCAGTCTATTCAATCTCTCCTCATAAGCCTACCCGCTCAACTCCAGAATCAACCTAGTGAACCTCCTCTGCACCCCTTTTAGTGTAGTATATCTTTTCTCAAGTAAGGAGGCCAAAATTGCACACAGTACTCCAGGTGTAGCCTCACCAGCACCCTATTCAGTTGCAACATAACATCCCTGCTTTTAAACTTTATCCCTTTAGCAATGAACAACAAAATTCCATTTACCTACCTAATTACTTATTGTACTTGCAGACCAACCCTCTGATTCATGCACGCGGACACCCAGTTTGCTCTGCATAGCTGTATGCTGCAACATTTTACCATTCAAGTAATAACCATTTTTACTGTTACTCCCAACCAAAATGGATGACTTCACATTTATTAACATTGTATTCCATCTGCCAGACTTTTGACCACTCACTTAAAGCATCTATGTTCATCTGCAAAGTTTCATAGTCCTCTGCACACTTTGCTCTGCCAGTCCTCTTCGTGTCATCTGCAAACATTGACATACTACACGTGATCCCCAACTGCAAATCATCCATATAAATTGTAAATAATTGCAGTCCCAATACCAATCTCTGAAGCACACTACTAGTTACTGATTGCCAACCAGAATAGCACTCATTTATCCCAACTTTTTGCTTCCTATTAGTCAATCAATCCTCTATCCATGCTAATATTTTACCTGTAATGCCATGTATCTTTATTGTTATGAAGGTGTCAGGGGTACTGTACCTTTAAGGGAGTTGAAGGGTTTAACAAGCACACAAAATGCTGGAGAATTTACAATGTAACATTTGGTCAAGCAGCTAGCAGTACCTGGATTGCTGAGACACAAAAAAACAAATTCAAATTCGGCCAATCAGTTTACATTATGCCCTAAGATACTAAACCCCAATCAAGTTTAAATTTGGTATTTTGACAATATTAAAACAAATGTAACGATCCAATGCTTTGAGGTATAAATATTAAACAAATTGAACAGTTTGAGGAGAACTGCCAAGCCACCAACATATGCAGACTGCCCGGAGAATACCTCTCTTAAAAGTACCTTTATCTGTCTGTGAAACAGAAATCCCTAAGAAGAAGAAAATAAGACAGAGGAAGATATAAAGAAAAGATTCAAAAGCTGGCTAGTTTTGAAATTTGAATTTTTTGGTAAATCTTAATTGGGGGTTTTATTCGACCAGTATTGAAGAAGGGAAAGTAAAAGATATGTTAGGGGAATGAATTGTAAATAGTTGTTAGTTAATATTCTCTGTTAGATTTAATGAATGAAGTTCTTAATTTTTTGTACTTTAAATAGTGACTTTTGGGATAGTTCCTAGCCTCTCAAATTTTAACAGATTATAGCATGGGTTAAATCATTTACGTGTTTCTGGTTTAAAATAGCCCACAGGGGGGGGTTTAACTCATGTCATAACATTATCTTATGCAGCAACCTCTTGTGCGGCAACATATGCTATAATTTAATTGGAACTTCAGTTTAGTTGAATTTCAAATCATGTGAAAGATATGTCACACAAATCTATTACAATTCCATAACATACTGCAAATCTGGTAAACCATTATTAAAATCTACAATTACCAAGGGTCCCTATTTAAACCAGAATTCAGAGTATATTTTTTATCACAGAATGTCCTGAATTTAACTATATGGCTTTATGTTAAATATAAATTCTAACACACAAATTGCAGAGTGCTATACACAATTTATTTCAGTTTATGCCATCTATTACATATCCAACACTTTAAAAACAGAACATAGCAGGTGAAATACAAATTGGGTTGACTTAAGATGACTTAATATAAAGCAGAAGTGGGAACATTTAGGATAAATAACAAAAGTCAGTGGGCAGCTATAGATTGGTATTGTTCTCTTGCAATGATTTAGACTATAGGTAACCCAGGCCAATCAGCCAAGAACATGACCCTGTTTAAAGCAAATTTAATTTCTATTTATTTCTTTAAAGTGTTCTACTGCCCATAATCTGCCTGCATACATTATAAGCTAATTATTGTGCAATAAGATAACCTTTTTTTTCTGCTGTAGTAATGTATTTTGTTTCATTTTGTTAAATGTAATTTGTTATAGCATACCAAAGTAGGTTGTAGTGACGATCGAGGATATAATTTAATAACTATGTCTATTGTGTACAGTGAGAAATGCCTGACTAACAAAATCAGTGATTTTCTGATTCCTCGAGGGCAGGATTACAAAATTCAGAAATCCAGGTGTGGGAAGTTGATAACTGAAATCCCCATCTTTGGTTAGTCAGATGTCAAGTTTCAATTATATGTCCAAGAAGCTTGTTAAGAGGAAATCCTTCTCCATATTCATTGTATTCATGGTTAGGCAAATGATCCAATTGACTGATAATGCACAAAATTGGTGCAGTAAGTTCAAAAAGGTATGTGACAAGATGTAGTTAGCATTTGAAATTTTAATAATATTTTTCAGTTCAGTAAATTGAATATCATTTGCTCTATTTGGCAAGAAGCTATTTAAAGAAATTCATTACTTCTCCTTTGAGGTAAGACAATATAGTCATGCCACATACAGGTGAAACAAATGCACAGGACTAGTGACTTTTAGGATGTGAGATCACCTGCTTCCACTACACTGAATTCCTGGTCTGCAGTATGCTGCTTTGGTAGGTGTTGAAAAGAGCCGTCACATGATGTTTTCAGTGATACCATCCACTCAGCAGGGCTCTGTCCTCAAAGGAAGCAGAGGTCAGAGAATCTGCCCTATGACATTATAGCTACATGTCTAACTCACACTCTCCTTAAATATGGCTCCACGCTGCGAGCATGGGATTGTTGAAGTAAGCTTCAAATGCCTTTGTAGAGTAAAGAGCAGAAGGTCAAAGATCAAGTTGGCAATGTTTACTTTTATCTCCTAGTAAACAGACTGGACTATGAAAATAGTTTAAATCAAATAAAGGACAAACTTTAGCCCGTGTCGAAAAGCCTTAAGTTTTTAGTGATAGGGGAAAGCTATGAATTGCTATTTACTTCAGTATTTACTTCAGTATAAGTTCTTCAATGTCCCAAAATAGCAAAACTTGGCAGCTCAGGATTTTGCTCAATGCAGTGTTGACCACAGAATTAGACTAGAGGTCAGCAGTGTGGGCACACTCAACTTTATTGACTTTAATGGTCAGATAACTGGTGAATCAGGCACACTGATAGTTAAGCATCATTTGCATACATGTACAAACTTACGAGTCAAATCTTTGTGTGCTCATAGCCGTGTACAGTGTAACATTTATGGCAAATCATAATAGTCTCCAAGTGCTGTCTAATATTCACAAAAAGGAAACGTACAAGAGCAAGGCAAAAAAATTTCTACAGTTCATTATTGGTAGCAAAATCATTAAAATATTCTTTACAACTAAGTTTACATATTCATGAAGAAAATGTACAGAAAATACTGGTTAACAGGTTAATAAGTTGCAAAGCAGAACTGTAAGAGAGAACGACAGTAAGCTTGCAATGAAAGAACAATAAAAATGGGTGTGTTTCAAAACTGAACACCCAAGGTACATAAAATACTGAGCTGCAGTTGAAGAAAGATTAATGTACTTTATTTGGGTGGCCAAGATCAAGAAGAGAGGAACATTTGTCTGTAAAGCAAGACTCACGTGATTATGATGGATGGGAAGTTGGAATCATACTAAGAAAGTTATTGGCTATGAGCAGAAAGTGAAAGAAAGAAATATATCACATTGGCTGTTCATAAACAGCCTTGAAGATTTGTTTTGTGATAGGTGAAACTGGGGTTATACTGAAAGTGCAATGGAATATAAGTTTATCATAGTTTAAGCTTCATTGAAGTCCTAAGGTGTGGAAGCAGGCCATTCAGCCCATTGAATGCACACTGGCCCTCCAAAATGCACCTCACTCAATCCCTGTAACCCTGCATTTCCCATGGCTAATCCAGCTGACCCACACATCCTGGACAATTTAGCATGTACCTAACCTGATGCTTGGACTGTGGGAGGAAACTAGAGCATCACAGGAAATGCTCACAGACTCGGGGAGAATGTGTAAACTCCACACAGACAGTTGCCTGAGGCTGGAATTGAATCCAGGTCCCTGGTGCTGTGAGGCAGCAGTGCTAACCATTGAGCCACCATGCTACCCTTTCAGATGGGTCCAACATTCCATCCCTTTATTACAAAGAAAATAAAAAGCCTGAGGTATATAAAAGTCTTGTTCATAAAGATGGTGAATCCTCAAGGCTGGCAACATATTTGCCAGTGAAATCTAGGGATGGTTATAGTTTCTCTCCAAACTTCCTTCACTCACTGGACCTGAACATTAACTCTGATTTCTTTCCACAGATGCTGCCAGATCTGCTGAGCGTTTCTAGCAACTTTTGTTTTTGTTCACTACCCTTGACATTTATTTGATTCATTGTTCAGCATTTAAGAACCTTTGGTAAATATGCTTTGGAATCCAGGAATAAATTCTTCCAGCAAGGTTACAGATACATTAAATCTGAAAAACAAAAGCAACTGTAGAAACAAAAGTACAACATTAAAGGCCAGACCACAGGTAATCTGTGACATTTCCAGATGGGATCTTCAGAGTGTGGACATGAACTGGCTCCACTTCTTTAGTCAACCCACCATCTTAGTTGATCACATCAAGCTTCATTTAAAATGGGCCCCTTTTTTCCCTCATGGATACCTTTCTCCCAAATCAAAATGGACTCATGTTTTAAAAGGACCCAATTAAACCAGGTTCTGGCGTAAAAAAAAGAGTGAGAATATTAATTACTTAACACAAGGAGAATTAACAACACCAAATACTTGCAGATTGGAAATAAAAAGGGAGGTCCTGATTCCTTCTTTAACCAGTACCCCAGAGAGAAAGAGGGTCTTCCTTTACCTGCAACACAAGGATAACTAGAGTATAATCCTTTGACAGTGCTTCATAGGTAATGTTCAAATCCATAACAATACACATAAGAGCACTCAGTACGACCACTAGTCCACTCCAATAGAGTCAAAACTGGTGATTTAACCGTTGTCCTTTTGTACCTTGCAAGGTAAAACAAACATGACTACAAGAGACGGTTTTTGGCTCAGAGCGAGGGATAGTCAGAAGAATGTCAGACAGATATTGCAAATATTTATCTGGTAGTGTTATTTAATATTCTACAACAAAATAAAACTGGATGGACCATCAATCTAAGTGCTGGAACCAACAAAGAGACACCATATCCAGTCAATGCTGCAAAGTCACCATCATTAACATCTGGGACATTGTGCCAAAATTGGAATAGCTGTCCTACAGGTTTATTGAGCATTAGCCAAATACTCACTGAATCATACCATACAGACAATGCCCCATACATCACCATCACTACTCCTGGCATTCAGGATACATTAGCAGGACAGACCCAACAGAGATGGTGATACAGTGGTATACAGCAAAGAGGGGGTTACCCTCAGATTCTTCGACATTGACTCCAAAAACCATCTAATCTCATCAAATCAGTACAAACAAGGGCCACAAATCCTCTTCTTTCAGACCACATACTACCTCCACAGCTGATGAATCAGTGGTCCCCAATGTTGAACACCAGTTAAAGAAAAAGGGTTGCAAGGATACCCAAAGAATATATTCTGGGTGGAAGACTTCAAAATCCATCACTGAGAGTACCCTAGTCACACCAATACTGAATAAGCTGATAAATTCCCGAGGAATGTATCTGACAGATTAGGCAAGTTTCCTGTTGTGTGAGAACAATCAAAAAAGAATAACTTACTGAGCAAACTCTCATCATTCTATGTTTTACAGATGCATCTGTCCAAGACTGTACTGCTAGTAGTGAACACCACATAGTTCTTGTGAAGACGAAGTCTTGTCTTTGCAATGAGAATATTTCCATTGTGTTGAAGCACAGTACTTGCACATTAAAGTTCAGAAGCAGCATGCAATATACAGAGTAAAACAAGCTAATGATCAATTAATCATGCATCTCTGTAGTTCTGACATATCTAGTCATGAATGGTCATGGAGAATTAACCAACTAACAGAAGAAAATGACTCATCAAACAGCTCCATCCTCAATGATAGGGGAGCCAAGCACATATGTAGAAAAGACAAAGCTGAAATGTTTACAACACTCTTCAGCCAGAATTGCCAAGTGGATGATCCTTGTCGCCTCTTCATGAGGTCCCCAATTTAAAAATGCAAGTCATCATCTAATTTGCTTCACTCCACATGATATTAAGAAGCATCTGAAGACACCAGTTACTGAAAAGACTATAGGCCCTGACACATTCCTGCAAAAGTAGCAAAGACATGGGTTCCAGAAATTGCTGCTTCCCTAGACAAGATGCCTACAGAACTGGCATCTACCTAACAATGTGCAAAATTGTCCAGGTATGTCCTGTCACAAATTTGCAATATTTCTTTGGGTCATGTTCACTTTTAAGTCCATTTTCAGAACTCAAAGTGCATTTTCTGGCCTTCCACATCTTATCAGCATTTTGCAAATCAATAGATTTTCAATTCTACCCCTCATTTTACACATTTAACTAATGTTTGTACTTGCCATTGTTTGCTCTGCTTCCCTATAATGGTGGTATTGCTCTATCCATTGGCCTGTCCTGGCAAAAAAATAACTAGTGTCAACTTTCAGTATTCATCTACAGGACAAATAACCTTGTCTTGCATCTCTATATCATTGTAAAATCAGTCATCTTCATCTGCCATAATCTAGTCCTCATAACCTTCCAACATATGTATGCAAAGTATATAATACCTCGACACTACCTATGACTTCTTCAGATTCTATGAATGTGTAATCAGTGCCAATTAAATTAAAGGAATGCACCCTAACTGTTTAATTGCTGTGCTGTAAAATTACTTTTGTTCATCACCACCTATAACCTTACCTGAATCTTTATACCATTTTTAGAAAATAGAATCAGGAATAAGTCATTTAGCCCTTTGAGCTTACTCCACCATTCAATATGATCATGGTTGATTGTCCAAATCAGAACTCTGCCTTTCTCTTTGTAAAACACTCTATGCTCTGGATTTAAATTTATTTCTGATGGCTGTATATGGTGCCATTAGGCTTGCCAAGTTTTCTGCAAAAACCTCAGTTTTAATTATGCCTTTCTCTCTTCATATCTATATGCCCAGGGCATTCAAGTTCTCAGAAAAAGTAAAGCTAATTGTAGTCCCTTCCCAAGTGTGGGATGCTCACTCATTACTGCAGGAATTTTTGGACTGCTTCCAAAGACAATCAATATGGACCATAGCCCCCAGCCATTTACATTTGCTCTTCTCATGGACTGCCCAAGCCAGGACAAATGTTAATTTACAACCTGGATGGTCCACTAAGATTTTATAAAGTATCTCATCTATTTTCGGATGATTTCTTTTACACATTCCATCACTGAAGGGATTTCCTGCTACTGTGTTCATTACTACATTGTTCAAATTTTCACACACATCCTTAAATTCATCACTGGCAAAGTTGTCCCATTATCAATTAGCAATTTAATCAGTGCTCCTAGTTTAGTCCCTAACAATATGTTGTCCACTATCTTTTCTGTTTACTATATGTTATTGAAAGTTAACTAGATTTAATTCCTATGGTCTAAAAGTGCAAGATTTTATTTTCCTTATCCCAAACTTTGAAGTCTATCAATGCAACTTCTTTAGTTTCTTGCTAATAAGAGACACACTATCGGCCATCCTAGTGTTCCTCTCCCATACATTTTATGTACATTACTTTATTTATGATATCTTTATAATTTTAATGTCCTCATTGTCCTTTATTCCTGCATTCTTTAATACTTTTAATCTGTGAGAAGGTGGTTCAGGAAAATGCTAATACAGAGGAACCTCGATTATCCTACTGAGATGGGCGGGCATTACTTCGTTCAGATAATTGGTTATTTGGATAATGAATTTTAGCTTAAACAGGGGAAGCCATACTGATCTAACGCTGTGTTGAAAGTGGGGTGCTAAAAATGTTCAGCAGGTCAGGCAGCATCCAAGGAACAGGAGAATCAACATTTCAGGCAAGAGACTTTCATCAGGAATGAAGCTTTTGAGCCAAGGGGGTGGAGAGATAAAGGGGAGGGGGAGGGGCTGGGGGGGAAGATAGCTGAGAGTGTGATAAGTATTTGGAGATGGGGGTAAAAGTGATAGGTCGAAGGGGAAGGTGGAGCAAATAGGTGGGAAGGAGGATGGACAGGTAATGAAGGCGGTGCTGAGCTGGAAGGTTGGAACTGGGATAAGGTGGGGCGAGGGGAAATGAGGAAACTGATGAAATTCATATTGATACCATGTGGTTGGCGGGTCCTGAGGCGGAGGATAAGGCATTCTTCCTCCCAGCAGGTGGTTAGGGAGTGGCGATGAAAGAGGCCCAGGACCTGTATGCCCTTGGTGGAGTGGGAGGGGGAGTTGAAGTTTTCGACCATGGGGTGGTGGGATCGGTTGGTGCGGGTGTCCTGGAGATGTTCTCTGAAGTGCTCTGCAAGTAGGTGTCCTGTCTCCCCAATGTGTGGGAGACTGCATCGGGAGCAACAGACCCAGTAAATGAAGTGTGGAAGTGCAGGTAAAACGAACACAGTACTCTACTGGAGAATTTGTTTAAATCTATAATTTTAATGAGTCTGCCATTTAAACAAACTAATCTTTGCTGTCTGCAAATTACAGGGTAGAATGAGAAGAACTAAACCCTTACCACGAAATCCCAACATTAAACAAGGTTCCAAATACATTCTACGATTGCAAGACCATTTACAGTATCTGTTTCCGGAAACTCAGTCTCGAGATAGAAAGACAAAAGCCCCGCCTCACGCATGCGTTTACGCTCTCGGCCTTTTTTTTAAATGAATGGCCCGGTAAAGTGCTGGGAATACTGTAAAAGACTTACTTTTGCAAAGGGCTGTGTACCAACCCTTACTTAAAAAGATATCCAGTCACTGATACTTGAGCTGCTTGTATTTCTTGGTTTTTGCCAGCGTTTTCACGTGTTCCTCAGATTCCCATCCCCTGATCCCAACAATACTTCCTTAATATTTTGATTTCAGAAGTCATCTTGTTAAAGGAATATGCTAATGGCTGGATTGAGCTAAACTGTATATCCGCTGACTTTCCAAAAACAATTGCTTTGCTCTGTTCCAAACAAGTTTAATTTGAGCCTTTGCATAGATACACAGTGCTAATACACAGATATTTCACTCAACACTGCATCTGTGCTAATGAAATTGTTTATCTAGCTATGTTACAGGAAATCACCATTCTTTTTAGAGTTTTTTTTAATTCATTCATGGGATCAGGGCATTGTTTGCCAGGCTTGCATTTATTGCCCATCCCTAAGTTTGGAGTCAACCACATTGCTATGAGTCTGGAGTCAGATGTAGGCCAGACCAGGTAAGGATGGCAATTTCCTTCCCTAAAAGACATTGGTTTCAGTATGTTGTCATCCCCAAGCCTGAAGCAGGTAGAACTGTCAAGCTCCTTAACTTTACTTTAGTTCTTAATACTTAAACAATGTGAGCAACCTTATAACCACTCCACTCTGTGCTCCATGAAAGTACACTCACTGTTCAACACAGCGGAGATGAAGAAGTCTGTGACTGCAATATATATTACAGGGCTAAAGCTTTTTATAATGAGTACAATTCATTTTACGTGAGTAGTATAAAAATTTTATCCTTCCAAACTATCTGTGTCTTGCAACATCTCAAAAACTGGCTATTCTATTGAGTACAACTTACTGCAAAATGGTATTACAAGTCACATCTAAAATACCTGTTGAATAAACCCTGGACATTCCTGGGATTCATTCTTCTGTTATAGTTACCCAATTCCAGTCATTTGTTATATTTACAAGAGATTACTCCGTCCTCACTCCTTTTAGTCATGGTTCTCCTTTTATATTGATATTTTCAGCCAATATCTGAATGTTCTCACATTGCCACAACCGTAGAATCTACCATTCTTTGTTACAGTTGAACGACAGAATTCCATAGAATCATGGAACCCCTACAATGTGGAAGCAGGCCACTTGGCTCATCAAATCCACACTGATCCTCTGAAGTGTATCCCACCCAGATTCATCCCCCTATCCTATAATCTTGCATTTCCCATCCCTGCACATCCATATACACTATGGGGCAAACATGACCAATCCACCTAACTTGCACATCGTTGGATTGTGGGAGGAAATCTACACAGACCTGAGGCTGGAATCACACCCAAGTCCCTTGTGCTGTGAGGTAGCAGTGCTAACCACTGTGCCAGCATTCAGCCATGAAAGTCACTGAGTACGAATGCTTTCCCTGGACATTTTTTTTGAGGCATCTGATAGCTGTTCAAAAACATGTTTCATTCTAAAAATCTAACTCCAGTAACATTGGTATTCTTTCCATTTTTGATACCCTAGCACAGTTCAATAATTTAAAATGCAAGCATTAAGTTAGGAACCCTCAAATTGAACTTTTTCAATTGTAGATATAGTCTATAAAATTGTGATATATTCTTTTATGACAGAACCATCCAGTTTACTAAATTTATCAAAGTCTGTTCATGCCTCACGTGCGTTTAACAAGTCTTTTTGATTTTGTCTCTTAATGTTATTGATTTATCCAAACCTTCCTTTTTATTCAATTCTTGAGCCTTTAGTTCTAAGGGTGCCTTACACGTTTCTAGTAGGACGCGACTGTGCCAAGGCCATACCCTGTTTTTCTTTGGTATGGAACTAACCTGAGATCATTTTCCCATTGATCACAAAGTCACAGAACATTAGTGAGAAATTGTATCCCACCACTTAACACTTGGTTTCAGACTGAATCCCAAATTCAGGGAATCCCAAATCTGACTCAAATAGATTGCCAGTTTTTATTTTAAAGGCAGACCATCTCTTATTTGGTGAACGAAATGACAACACTCAGCTTAACTGATTGTGCAATCTTGAATTACTTCTCACTGAACTGAGACTGAACAGCATCAGTCACACATCAAACAAGAAGGACAATTGTTTTTTTCCACTGGTTCTTCTTGAGTTTTCACTAACCAAACTAAATTCCAGCCAGAGATTATGAATTAATTCGTTTTAAAGGAGCCTAGAGCTTTTATCTAAAGGGTTGGCAATAATTATCCTGGGGAATATTTAACAATCAATTTTGAAAAAGAGAGAAAAAAGAGAGCACACTTCGTTATGTTGGATAAAGGAATAAAGTCCCCCAATTATTTTTCCAATCCCAACGTGTAAAATAACAATGCAATTAGATCCACTAATTATACTAAGAAATAAATGAGCTGCGTAAATTGAGTGGAGGTTTTGCCCCATTTAAGCATATGAGATTAATAAGATCATAGCAAAGTACACTTGGAATAACAATCAGCTCAGAAATGTAAAAGAACAGGCACTTTAGAAACTTAAATGAATCAGTGATGCAGTCAACAAGGCTTTATGAAATTATGCCGATTTAGGTATAGATGGAGATAAATGGAATTTATAGAGCAGCTTCTTAAATGTCCAATTATTTTCAATAGACAGTCTGGGCAAATGACAGAAAATCAAACGTGATATAAATAAACTGAGAAAACACAGGAATTTTCCAAAGGAATTGAAATTACTGTTTTAACTCAAAAACATTAGCCCAACTGTTCTGATCTGCTTCATCCGATATGGCAAAAAAACTGCAGATGCTGGAATCCAAAAAAGACAGGCAGGAGGCTGGAAGAACACAGCAAGCCAGGCAGCATCAGGAGATGGAGAAGTCGATGTTTTGGGTATAACCCTTCTTCAGGACTGGGGATGAGGGTAGAAGGAGCTCCTCACCACTCCCACCCATAACCCTTCGCCTCACTTATCTTTACCTGCAGTTCCCCCAACATCTGTAGGGGGAACTACAGGTAAAGAGAGGTGGGGGCAAGGGTGATGGGTGGGGAGAAGGATGGAGTGGTGAGGAGTTCCCCCTACCCCCTATAAGCCTCCTGCTTGTCTACTTTGTCCAATAATGAGCAAATAAAGAACAAAACTGACCAGAAATGCGATAGAGTTGGAGGCCACAGCATTTTAGCCCAACCTGAAATTAATTTTGAAGAGTGACTTTTTTACCATTGACTTCATGATCAAATGATTTCCTGGTATTAAAACCAACAGAGTTTTTCTATGTACCCACCGATATGTGGGTAGTGCAATGGCTCACAAATGAGCATTGCTGCCTCACAATGCAAGGAAACTGGATTTGATTCCATCGTGTGAGTTTGCACATTCTCCCTGTGCCTGTGTTAGTTCCTCTGAGTATTCCACTTTCCTCCCACAGTCCAAGGATGTGCAGGTAAGGTGGATTAGTCATGGAAAATGCAGGGTTCCAGAGATAGGCAGGGGAGTGGGTCTGGGTTGGATGCTCTTTGGAGGGTCGGTGTTGACTCAATGGGCCAATTGGCTGCTTTCACATTGTAGAAATTCAATAAATGTAAAGTGGTCTGCTGAGATGCTAGAGGTTAAACTATTTCTGGAAGCAGACTTAAAGAATCCTTTAGGATGATTGAATTAGACATTTGGTTTTATTTCTATCACTTTGCTAGCCTTTTTCTGTTTTGCAATGTTGCCACCTAAATTGTCCGAAATATTTGGATCAATTGTTTAGGTAAGGTCATTTTTCAGCTAACAGCTGCACCAAAATACGGTTGTGTTCCCTGAATGCTTTTTGAAAAACAAAGAGAAGGACCAATAGTGGGCAAGTCAAACTGCACTCGAGGTGGTCCATTTTGGATTTATTTCAGATTACTATTGTCATACCCAGTAGAGATATATCAAATGTCTAACTTTCAAATAAGAGACTTCATTGCAAATCAACTCTTAAAGATTCATTTTTCCTTTGAAAACTGCATGATGTGCAATAAAAGTGGTAATTGAAGACCAAGTGGCATTTTTGTGACTTTTAAATTATGTCTGAACTTACTTCTGAAAAGTCATTAAAATGGGTTGACCCTTGGAAAAGGCATTCAAAATGTGGGACAAATTACAATCCCATTTCCTGAGTGAGAACAGGACTCCAGCAGTAGTAGCAACCACCTGACTCTCCCCAGCCCCATTTCCATCCCTTTGGACTCAGTATCTGTGATCTCAAAACAAAACAAAGAGAGGTGCAGTGACAAGCAGGTGGGAACCGACACCATTATACTCAATTGTGGAGCAACGGCTTCTATCTTTGAATAATTTGTATGGACAAAAGAAGTATTGATTGTATGATTTTGTGATCAAAACTAACTCCAGATAACAAATCTTAATACTCCAAGAACCGGCCAATAGCAGTGAAAGGACAGTCTGGTGATCATTAAGGCACCAGAGTGACCATCCTAAAAGATGAAAGGAAGAATGCATAATATGACTAGTTGACTCAAGCAATGAGAGAGAAGATTAAAACAAACACAGAGAATGAAGGAGAAACAGAGCAGATCTGGCAGCTTTTGGGAAGAGAGTTAATGTTTCAGTGCTGATATGACATTTCTTCAGAACAGAAAGGGGTTGGAAGGTGGTGGTTTGTATCCTTTTGAGAGAGACAGAGGATGAGCAAGGGGAACAGATGATGTGGAAGCTCAGTGAAAAAAGACAAAGGGTTTGCTAATTGAGCTTAAAGAAAAACAGAGATGCAAAATAGGTGTAAGTTAAAGTGTGGAAGGGTAAAAATCGGTCCACTCAGCTGAACGCAAAGTAAACAAAACAAGCCCATGGGGGTGGGGTGGTTGGGAGAAGTGAAGAATATAAGAAAAGTGTGCACAGACACCATGAGGTCTGGCTCTGAAGTTGTGGAATTCAATGTTAAGTCCTAAAGGTTGTAAAATGCCTAAGCAGAAAATGAAGTGTTGTTCCTCCAATCTACGTTGTACCTGCCAGGTTTATCTAGCATTTTCTGTTATTGTTTCAGATTTCCAGCATCCGCAGTACTTTGCTTTTAATGAAAGAGAGGACTAGTTTGACTTCACCTGCAAAGATTCATCTCTACAGAAACTTATCCATAACCTTGTCTGGAAGTGCAGAGACTTCTAACTTTGATTCGTTTCCAAAGACCCATGAGACAGAACCCATGCGTGTTTACAATATTGCATTTTTAAAATGGGCTGATATACCCATTGGATTGTTGCTCCTTACTATTCCATTCATGCCCTAAGTGCATAACTTTTCTCTGAAATAAATTTTTTTCATGTGTGTGAGAGAGAAAGAGAATGTGCACATACTTGTGTGAGTGTAACTGTAGGTGCATATCCATGCATGTAATTATATGTGTGGCCGTAAATGCATGTGTATGTATCTGAGTGTGTGTGCATATATGTGTTGTATGTCAGTACATATGTGTATTTGTGTGCCTTTGAATTTGTAAATGGGAAATTATAATCTAGCTACTGGAACTGAAAAGAGAAACAAAGCCAATCGACAGTCTTTCTTCCAGTTTCACAATATTATTATTTCATAACATATTTGATGCTAAAGCTTTCGTAGATTAAGATGGCATAATTTAGACTGCATTAAAAGCAATATATATTGAAGAATCAAGAACGATAGTCACTGTATCATTATAAGCATTAAACCTAAAGTGAAAAAAGCTGATATCGTCCAACTTCTGGAAATATCACTTTGATATTGAAACAACATCAGAGGAAGCAAGCCTAATACCAGAAACTAACAAAGTAGTGATAGCTAGACTCCACATTGAGACAGAAATTGTTATAAAATGCAATTAAACTTCCAAAAAGCAAAAAGAGCAGAGAAGGGAATAGAGAGACAGACAGACAGATGTTTAGTGAAAGAAGAGCATCAGGCATTTTGGGAAAAGGAAACAGAAATTGGGTGGTACAGGTGCCACCAGAAATTCTGATTCTGGTTCGGATTCAGACCAGAGCTTTGACTTTTCTCAGACAAGAAGAAACTGAAAATTGCAAGAAGACTAAAATGGCCAAAAGAATCTCGGACCCTACTCCTATAGGGTGAATTAGTTGGAATACATTACACAGCTTTACAAACTTATTCTGTGTTATCAGAAATAAGTTCCCTGGATTATGAGAATTGATTAATAGGCCTAGTTTTGAAAGTACCAGTGAGAGAAAAAGAGAAAAGATGGAGAATGGGGAAAAGGAAGTGAGGGAAGGCTAAAATGAGGCTGGAGGAGTAGTAATTGGAAACAAATAAATGGCAGAGGAACTGATATGTACTTCACATCTGTTTTCAAAATGGAAGACACCAGCATACCAGAACTTTAAGAGAGCCAGGTGAGTGTAATAGTATTTAATAAGGAGAAGGTGCTGGGGAAGCTGAAAGACCTGAAGGTGAATAAATCACTCAGACCACATGGATTACACCTCAGAGTTCTGAAGAAGATAACTGAGGAGGTTGTATAGGCATTTGTGGTAATCTTTCAAGAAGCATTGGAGTTAAGGAGAGTCTCAGAGAACTGGAAAATGGCTAATATAACACTCCTGTTTAAGAAAGGAGATAGGCAGAAGACAGGAAACTATAGGCCAGTTAGCCTGACCTTGGCCATTGATAAGATTCTGAAGTCTACTTTTAAGCATGAGTTTGCGGAGTACTTCAAAGTGTATGGTAGAATAGGGCTGAGCCAGCACAACTTCATCATGGGGCGGTCATCTCCTACAAACCTGTTAGAATTCTTTGAGGAGGTAATGACCAAGTTAGACAAAGGAGAGCCAGTGGACATGATCTATTTGGATTTCTAGAAGGTATTTCACAAAGTGCCACATTGGAGGCTACTGAATAAGATAAGAGCCCATGGTGTTAGGGGCACGGTACAGGCACGGATAGAGGCTTGGCATCTTGGCAAAAGGTAGGGAGTAAGCATGAAAAGATTTTTTCAGGACAGTAGCCGGTGACTAGTGAAGTTCTGCAGGGGTCCATGTTGGGACTAAAACTATTCATGGTATATTTTGACGATCTGGACAAAAGAACTGAGGGCACTGTTGCTCCGTTTGCAGATGAAACAAAGACAGGTGGTTTTGAGGAAGTGGGGAGGCTGCAGAAGGACTTGGATATGCGAGGCAAGTGGGCAAAGATCTGGCAGATGGAATACAATGTGGCAAAGTGTGAAGTTATGCAACTTTAGTAGGAAAAACAGAGGCATAGGTTTTTTTCTAAAATACAAAATCGGAATCTGAAACACAAAAGCATTTGGGAGACGTAGTTCATGACTCTCTTAGGGTTAGCATGCAGGTTCAGTTGATGGCTAGGAAGGCAAATGCAATGTTAGCATTCATTTCAAGAGGGTTAGAATACAAGAGCAGAAATGTACTGCTGAGGATGTATAAGGCTCTGGTCAGACCGCATTTAGAATATTGTGAGCAGTTTAGGGCCCCATATCTGAGGAAAGATGTGCTGGCATTAGAGGGTGTCCAGAGGAGGTTTACAAGAATGCTCCTAAAGCATTGTCATATGTGGAGCGGTTGAGGACTCTGGTTCGGTACTGGTTGGAGGTTAAAAGGAAGAGGGGGGAGTCACATCGAAACTTACAGAATACTGAGAGGCCTGGATAGAGTGGATGTGGAGAAGATGTTTCCACAGAGGAGATACTAGGGCCCAAGAGCACAGCCTCAGTGTGAAGAGATGACCCTTTAGAACTGAGATGAGGGTGAATCTCTTCAGCCAGAGGATGGTTACTGTGTGAAACTCATGCTGCAGAAGGCTGTGCAGGCCAAGTCATTGAGTATATTTAAGACAGAGATGGATAGGTTCTTGATTAGTAAGAGGATCAAGGTTTACAGGAGGTAGGAGAATGCAGTTGAAAAGCATATCAGCCATGGTCAAATAGCAGAGCAAATTTGATGGGCTGAATGACCTAATTTGCTCCAATAGCTTATGATCTTATGGCTTGAGTGTTGAACAATTAAATGGTTGCCTTCCAATGGGCAAGAAAGAGGGCAGGGTTAAATTGTACATATATAAATGCACAAAGTACTGTGAGCAAAATTCGGGATCTGGAAGCAGAAATGCTCTGCGCATGTTGAGATATGAGCATTGACAGAAATATGGCTCAAGCCAGGACAGGACTGAATACTTAAAATCCTGGGTTATAAGATTTTTATTTGAAACAGGGTGGGTAAAAAGGGAGGAGGTGCAGCAATCTTGGTCAAAGATAGTATCATGCCCCTTGAATATGATGCAGTTCCTGAACTAGAATCTATATGGTTGTAATTGAGAAATAGGGAAGGAGTGGTGAGCTTGCTGGGCATTTATTGTAGGCCTCCAAATATTGGGAGGAATGTAGAAAAGAGCATTTGTAGGCAGGTTATGGAAATCAGCAGCACCAGTAGGATGGTGGTAGTTGGTGATTCCAATTACTCTAGGGTAGACTGGGAAAAAGGTAGAGTGTGAGGCATGGAAGAAAAGAAATTCCTGCAATGTGCGCAGGAGACCTTTCTGGAACAATACAGAACGTCCTATCAGTGAGGGAGCTGCGCTGCATCTGGTCCATGGAAATGAGGCAGGCCAATTGGAGAATTTCAGAGTTTCTGAGGGAGAATTTTGGATCCCAATAAGGTTCAATACTAAGTTGGAAAAGGATAAAAATCAGTCAAGCATTAAGGTTCCAGATTGGAAAAGATTTTAGGGGTCTAAAAGTTGAACTGGAGTAGGTTAATTGGATGAAACAATGGATGAAAATTTGGACATTTTCAAAAGGGAGATGATTAGGGTGTAAGCTAGATACACATCTTTTGGGAAATAAATAAGGGATATTCAAAGTCAGAGTATCCTGGATGACTAAAGGTATCGATGAGAAAACAAGGAAGTAAAAGAAGGCATATAATGCATACCAGAATAATAATAGCAATAGAAATCAGGCAGAGTATCTCATATGCAGGAGCAAGGCTAAGACTGGAGTAAGGAAGGTTAACAGGAAGCATGAGGAAAGCACAAAAGGTTGCACTAAAACAAATAGTAAAATGTTCTTCAAACATATTAATTGTAAATGATTAGTGAAGGATACAGTGGGGCACATAAGGAACAAACAGGGTAAGCCGTTCACTGAAGCAAAAGGTATGGCAGATGTATTAAATGACGATTTTGCATTACCAAACTGGAAAATAGCAACGATTGCCCAGTTGAAAATGTCAGTCTCCGAGCAGAATAATGATAGGTAAAAAATTAGATGCTAAAAAGACTGGCATAACTCCAGGTAGAGAAGTTACCAGGTCCCAACGGGATGCATCTTAGATTGCTGAGAGAGGTAAGGGAGCGAATTGCAGAGTCACTGACAGAAATTTTCCAGGCTTCTCTGAACCCAGGATTAACCCCAGGGGGCTAGAGGATTGTAACTGTGATGCTGTTGTATAAGAAAGGGGCAAAGGGTTATTCGGAAACTACAGACACCTATCAGCTTGACATCAATAAAGGGATAGGATAAGATAAGTATATACAGAGAAAAATAAATACTAAACAGTCAACATGGGTTTGTCAAGGGCAGGTCATGTCTGATAAATTAAGTTGAATTCATTGACGAAGTGATACAGGCAATGGATGAGGGTTGTGCTTGGACTTTCAGAAAGTATTTGATACGGTGCCACATGTCAGATTGGCTAGCAAATTAGGAATATTTAAGATTAATAGATCTTTGCAGCATGGATTAGAAGTTGGCTAAAAGAAGGAAACAGAGGGGAGGTATTGATGAGCATTTTTTAGGCTGGAAACGTGTTGAAAGTGGTATCCCCCAGGGATTAGCATTGGGACCCTTGCATTTTCAGATTTGTAAAAGTCATTTGAAGATGTGTGTTGAGGACAAAATCTTCAAATTTGCAAGTGCTATTAAGCTAGGAAGAATAGTGAATTGGGAGGATTACACTGAACAACTTCATGAGGGATATTGACAGGTTGGTCAAATGGGCAGACACCTGGGAGATGAATTTCAATGCAGAGAAATGTGAGGGAATGCAATTTGGGAGCAGGAATATGGAGAGACAATACAGGCTCAATAGTACAATACTGAGGGAAGAACAGGAACATTGGGACCTTGGGGTTCATGTGCATAATTCTCCGAAGGCGGCAAGGCAAGTTGAAATAGTTGTTAATATAGCTCATAGGTACTTGTGTTTATTAATTGAGGCATAGAGTATAAAAGAAAGGAAGTGATGCTACAACTCTACAAATTTTTGATCCAATCATATTTGGAGTATTGTGTTCAACTCTGGGCACCTTATTTAAGGAAGGATGTTAAAATCTCAAGAGAACATAAAGGAGATTTCCTCAAATAATACCAGGAATGAGGATTTTTAGATAAAAGGAAAGATTAGAGAAATTGGATTTATTCAGAGTGTTGTGAGGATTTGGAATGTGCTACCTGGGAGAGCGGTGCAGGTGGATCCCATAGGATGTTTCAAAAGAGAGCTGGATATGTATTTGAAAGTGATGAATTAAGAGTGCTATGGAGTTTGGGTTGGAGAATGGGACTAGCTTGGTAGCTCTTTTGGGAGCTGGTACAGATGAGATGGCTCAAATGGCCTCCTTCTGTACTGTACAATTCTATGATTCCACAAACAAACAAAAGCACCTGCCATTTTAAATGTCTTTGAGCTAGTGGGAGAAGCCTACTGACAGAAATTCTGAAACACCAGAAAACAATTTCCCCAGAATTGCATTGCACTTGAAAAAGTAAAACAAATGGCTTTTGATCAAAATCTTTCAAATTAGATTCCTCTTATAAAAAAACATGAAATAAGTTTTTGGGTTGAACTTAAAAAGTGTCCTATTTAGTTGAATGTCCCATACTGAAGAACAAAATGTAACAAGTTGAGAGATGCTTCTATCATGGTGGGCAATTATGAGAGGACCCTCAGACTCCTGAATTCAGGAAAACTTTTCCTAAATAATCTTCAGAGTTTCAGGAAAGACTATAGCAAATGGGATAGTAATGAAAGGGTAGAAGGAGAAGGAGAAGAAGGGAATGCAAAGGAGAAATAGAATGGGATAGGAAAGACAGACTATTCTCCAGCTTTTAAAATAAGAAGTCAAGAAGGGACTTGCCTAGCATACTTCCCTATACAAGCCTCTAGATGAGAAAATCAACCAGGGTCAACCAACAGAGGGGTCCATAGTGAAACCCATGGCTGTAGCCATGAAAGTGCTAAAACCGGGTTCAAGTGTTACGACAACTCATCCAAACATTTGCCAGGACTTTTATTTCAAGGGAAAAGTGACACTCAGCCTTTCCCAAAAGCAAGTCAAAGACATAACCAATTTCAGGGATACTACCTGCCTGCAGAATTTTCTTGTGGCATGAGTTGGAGATTTTCTGGCAGAAAACAGAGTGGATGCCAAAATCCTGTGTGTGAGAATATGTACAGGTTCCTTCAGTAACAATATACTTGCAGAGAAAGCTGGTAAAGGGGCTCGTAACAATGAGGTGATCCCAATCAAGCCCATGCAAGGTTGTCAGACAACAAATTGATTCAAGGCGCAGCACTGCTTCCTGAAAGACCAGAGCAGTCCAAGGAAACTGGAGAAATTAAGGAGAACAACTAAAGTTCTGTTCACCTGCCAAGGGCTGAGGAAATCCCAAGAGTCACAGAAGGTGATAGATTAATAAGGCTAAATGAAAACTAGTAGATTTAAAGTGTACAAGGTAGAGAAAGTGGCATATATAGGAGCTGAAATAAATGCAATAAAAGTTGAAGGGACTGCACTAGAGATAGAATTAATTGATAGGATTAGCTGAGGGAAGGCAATGGCCTAGTGGTGTTGTGATGATACTATGGCTTTAAGAGGTGTACTTTGTCCTAGTGTTTTTTTAGAAGAGAGGTTCTAAGTCCAAGGTATCAAGTAGTCTACCAGAGCCTCTAGAGTAAACAGCTTTTAAGGCCTTGGGGGTTTTTTTTAAGTTGGACTAATAGAAGCAGCCTGAATGAATGTGGTCATGCTCCCACAGAACCAGGATTTTCAGTTTTAGCTTTCAGCAGTTACTGTTGGAGTCTTGAAAAATTGGGAGCTAGAATTTTTCTTTCTCTCAGTTACAGCCAAACGCTGCAGTGCCGGAAGCGTGTGAGACAATTTATTTTCTGGATTTGCATTTTGCTTATGAAATGTTACTATACTGGAACAATTAATTAGTAATAATTGTTGTTTTCCAGTGCATTTACAGTATTCCAAACTCTTCTTTCTTTTGTTGTATTTTAACTATAGAGGATGAATAAAGTGTGTTTTGCTTTAAATCCAGTAAGTTGACCAATCGAATTACATCTGAAACCTTACATATCCATTAAGAATAAGAAAACATTAGGGTCTAGACTACCTTATGGATTTTGAGGGGGTTAGGTCTGGTCCATAACAGTATTATTGCTGCACTGTTAATCCAGAGACCCAGGTAATGATCTGGGGAGTAGGGTTCAAATCCCCCCACAGTAGATGGAATTTGAATTCAATAAAAATCTGGAATTAAGAGTCTAATAATTACCATGAATCCATTGATAATTGTTGAAAAGTCCTGTGTGGGAAGGATACTGCTATCTTTACCTGGTCTTGCCTACATGTGACTCCTGACCCACAGCAATATGGTTGACTCTTAACTGCCCTCTGGGAAATCACAATTGAGCAATAAATGCAGGCCTGGCCAGCGACACCTTCATCCCGCAACTGAATAATTAAAAAAAACCTTGTTTAAAGATTAAAGAGAGACAAGAAAAAATTAAAAGGAAATGTTACACCTAGTGGAAATACCTCAGGAGAGTACAGTTGAAAGCTGGGCCATCATCTGCAAGTAGTAGTATCCAAGAGGACATAAGACAAGTTGAGGAACAATACATTCCTGAAGTAAAGAGAAAAGGGATGGTAATCAGACAAATAGCACTTGTGAGAGCCATAAGAAAAATAAAAGTCAAATCCTTGTCGATTTGCCAGTGAAGAATCAAAGAGTCTGATTCTAAAACAAATGTCATCAAAACCAACAATTTAGATTCAGAGCCCACTAAAAAGTGGGTGCAAAAGGAGAACTCAAATGCTTTCCAGGGACTTAAAAGCAATTTATCATCCACTGCCACCCTAGGGATTAGTATAATAAATCTGTTAAAACCTGAACAATTAAACCCTTGCTCATGGAACTAGCAGTTAGGGGTTCAAAGAATTTACAGCACAGGCAATGCAACACCTCAATGACAGATACGCTACAAACCTTGGAACAGGAAAGATATTTCTTCAACCAACATAAAGAGTACTGAAGAAATTCAGCAGATCTGGCAGCATCTGTGGAGTGAGAAACAGAGTTAATGTTTCTAGTGACTTGTAAGGTAATGTAACTTCTTCGTATTTATTTGTCTATTTTGTATCTAAGATTTAGATTAGATTAGATTAGATTACATTACAGTGTGGAAACAGGCCCTTCGGCCCAACAAGAACATAAAGAGTACTGAAGAAATTCAGCAGATCTGGCAGCATCTGTGGAGTGAGAAACAGAGTTAATGTTTCTAGTGACCTGTAAGGTAATGTAACTTCTTCATATTTATTTGTCTATTTTGTATCTAAGATTTGTACCAAGGTATTTTGTAAATAAGATGGTGCCATAAGTGGCGACACTGTAAACTTTTCACTGTACTTCTGTAACAAAGCGAATTCTAATTCTTCAAAGATATTTCTTCTGTGAAATTTGATCCCTTCAAGGACTCAAGAGTCAAACTCGAGTTTCCACTTAGCCCAAAACTCACCAAAAGTTACATGGCTGTGCTAAAACATCTGAGCTCCTTCAAACAGATGCTGCAGAAAATTCCATTTAACAAAACATAACTGATACTTAAGATGAGAAAAGGGTGCAAGGCACTAGGTTCCTGAGCAAAAGCTTTCTTAGAGCTAAACTCTGACACCGAAGAAATTCAGCATCAAAAATCATGAAGAGAAACTCCAACGTGAACAGAAAGCCCTGTTGGAGACAATGTCACTTGCAGCAGTTGTAAGGTAAATGAGTGGGTGGCTAAATGAGTGCAGATTGTGCATTAGTGTTTATACTTCTCTTATTTTACCCTGAAAACAATGTGAAAAAATAAATGTAATTAGATTCCTTTTCTTCCATGTGGTGGGGGTGAATCATGCTCAGTAGTGTATATAATATTCCTAACTTTCAGGATATGAAATTTTCACTGTGGACTCTTTGAAATTGAATTTTCTTTTTATAAACGTGTTGCAAAAGTGGCTGACAAGGGTCCGGTGAACTTTGTGTGATTTCAGGACAGATAAAGATTAACTTAGGTCTGAACATGCTCCTGGAAAATCATTAAGATTTAAAAGTTTGCAAGTAGGAGACCTTCCATGCAAAAAAGCCATCACAATAGGAGACCCCCCATTGTGGAATTTGCAGTCTTGTCTGGCCATGGTCAGAAATTCAAAAATCAGAAGTCGCCAGACTCAGTGACTGAAAATCTGAACTTAATAAAGAGAGGCGCAGAGAAAGAAATTTATCACAAGAAGCTATCTTTCATCTACTCTCATGTGTTAATGGCTACTATTTGTGTGGATAATAGAAGCATTGATCATGTGGTAACATGACTGAGACTGACTTCTGATAATAGATCTTATCACTCCAAGAACCAACCAAAGACAACAGTCAGGAGACTAACAGTATACAAGAGTGACCATCCTCTACCAAGAAGAAAGCAACCGTGACTAATACGACCAGTCATGCCAGGCATCAGGAATAGAGCAAATTGGTCTTCTTGAAAGACTCGTCTCTACATAAACTCAGCCATAACTTTTTTTGGACCCACAGAGACTTCCAACTTCTATTCATCTCCAAAGAACCTCAAGAAAGGACCTATTCAGGCTTCTAACACAACATCTCACAAAAGGGCACATTCAAACATGGAAACTTTGCTTCTTCTTATTCCTTTAGTGACCTAAGTGCATAATATGTCTGTAGTTTATCTTTCCCCCCAATATGTGTATGCCTATGTATTTCAGGGAGCAGTGTTTCTATCGTATTGAAATTTTGGGGTGATGTGTGTATAGTTTTTTGTCTTTTTACCGGGTTTAATCTTACCAGAGACTGTCTCTTGTTCATTATTAAAAGTCAAAACGCTCAAAGGGTTTTAAAACACTCCCTTGAAAGCGCACCTCTTCGTATGGACAGATGAGCAGTAAGGAGATTGGGGAAGAGTTATCCGACCATCTCTCTCTTCCATCCATAATACACCAATGAGGACATTGGCAAAGTAGCAGTGCTCTAAACAAGGGCAGAGCATGAAGGCAGCTCTGTTGGACCTTCCTGGTTTTGTCCTCACCCCAATGACACCCGTTTGGGACAGTACCCTCAGGATCAGGACAGCTACACCACAGGGATGCAGGGACTCCCTCAGTAACAAAACCGTGGATGAATAGACACTTGGTTTATTCGCCATTCTATAAATCATAAATGGGTTTTAAGATGGCCAGTATTAATGTGTGTCGTATTAAATCTACAACGCGATGAGTTGCTATGTTGGCTTACCTGGCCAAAGTCAAAGCAGACCTCCTGTTTCTGCAAGAATGCGGGATACTGCACCTCAGCAGCCACAGGAAATGGTCTAACTTGTGGGCCTACGGGCCTTCAAATTAGTTGGGGGGCAACGATTGCTGTTCCTTCAGCCTGGGTATTCTGCTGTGAGGAGGCAACTTTACCATCTCCAAGGTTAAGGAGGTGGTGAGTAGGCACCTCCTTGTAAAAATGTTCCCCTGAGACTAATGTGTACATGCCAGTGGTAAAGAGTGAGTGGCTGGCCATCCTCCAGCAGCTCCCACTGCTGCTGACAACGCCTGGGCAGTCGTTCAGGCCGGACATTTCAAATGGATGATCTGAAGGGGCTGACAGCCATCCACAGGCCATGTCCACATTCCTGATGACAGCAGTTAAAGTTGACAAGCTGCACGACATCTCCAGCATCCATGCAGATGGAGCGGAGAGTAGGTACACGTAGTCACGGCCAGGCGGGTTGATCCATTCAAGGATAGGTTTCTTGTTTGTGTCCCGAGTGTTCTCAATCAGATCCACCAATGTCAAGCTGGTTTTCTTCGCTGACCACTGCCTCCTGCTGGCCGAGTGTCACCTACAGGATGACCAGTGGCCAACAAGGGAACATGGAAGTTGATCCCAGAAGGCATTGAGGAGCTCAATAGGGATTATGTAGGTTGGAGAACCGTGAAGGCCCTCTTTGAGTCTCAAACAAACTGTTGAGAAACAGTCAAGGGGAACATCAAAAGGTTCCTTATCCTCAAAAGTGTTCAGAAGGTGAGAGAGAGAGATGGGGCAAACTGACCAAACTCCAGAAAAGCATGCAGAACCTACATCTGCTGCAGACGATGGGGGTTGATGTCACAGAGGATCTCCAGGAGGTGAGGAGCCAGCAAGCCTCGCCCTCTGCCTCGGAGGCCTCCGAGATGGAGCAGGATGAGACGTGCTCATGCTTCTTCTTCCAGAAGGTGCACAGGGAGAGCTCTGTGTTCAGCAGCCTGAGGAAAAACGAGGCTCGGTAACATCATCGCAGACTGACATCCTGAGGATCAGCAAACCCTTTTATACCAGACTGTATGGCACAAAGTCCGCAGACAGGGCAGCCTTCCAATCATTCCTGTCTTCTATCACGGAGAGCCAGACGACAGCACGCAAGAGAGGCTAGACCAGCTGCTATCTCTGGCTGATCTGACCATGGTCCTCCTGGAAGCAACGGCTTACTGGCCAAGTATTATTTAGGTCTTTGCAACTTGAGTGGTCAGGACCTACTGGAGGTATATGATGTACACTTCTGGCAGGTAGCATGTGCGATTCCATGAAGAAAAATATCGTCACCCTCATCCACGAGCAGAAGGAGGAGAAGAAGGAAATTAGAAATAGGCAAACAATTTTATTGCTGAATGCAGATTACAAAATCCTGATTAAGGTCATTGCCAATGCGTCAGGTCTGCACTAGGATCAGTGAGTCACCCTGACCAAACCTGTGTTTTACTAAGCAGGAAGATCTCTGATAGCCTCGTGCTCCTCAGGGATATGGTCACCTCTGTGCAGGGCAGTGGGTTGGACCGGAAGATGGCCTTTGACAGGATATCACAGGTTCACCAAGTCAGGCTGTGGGAAGGGTTTCTGCAATTGGATCCAACTGCTCTATAGCAACATCATGAGTACAGTTTCAATCAATAGGTGGGAGTTAGAAAGCTTCCCAAATAGGCCTGGAGTCAGGCAGGGCTGCACACACTCTCCTGCCTTGTCTGTGTGTTGTATACAGCCTTTTGCTGAGGCCATCAGGAAGGATGCAAGTCTGAGAGGGCTAACTATTCCAGGCAGTGGAGGCATGCAGGTCAAAGTCTCCTTGTACATGGACGACATTGTTTTCTGCTTGTATCCACTGTCAGTGCACAGACTCATGAGAACCTGTGACCAGTTCGAATTGGTAAGGTACATCAAGGCAAGAGTGAGGCCATGTTATTTGTGAACTAGCCGACTGCTCCTTTATACCCTTCACTATCAGGACAGACTCTCTGAAGGTGCTGGGAATATGGTTTGGAGACACCAGGGTTTGTGTAAAAGCTTGGAATGAGCATATCATGAAGGTGAGGCAGAAACTGGGCTTTTTGGAGCATTGCTCCCTCATCGTTATGATAAAAACCTGGTCATCCCAGGTATAAGACCCTTTTGGTGTTGTTGTATGTAGCACAGGTCTGGCCTATTCCCTGAACCTGCACCACTGCAGTCACCCAGGCCATTTTCTATTTCATCTGGAGGTCTAAGATGGACTGGGTCTGAAGGGACATCATGCATAAAGCGCTAAACAAGGGTGTGAAAAATGTACCCAATGCCACCCTCATTCTGATGGCCACCTTTGTGGGCAGCTGCATCAAGCTGCATGGAGATCCTCAGTACGCAAACACCAAATGTCACTATGAACTGAGGTTCTATCTGTCCCCTGTACTGAGAAGGATGGGACTGGCCGCATTTCTACAGAATGCTACAAGTAGTTGGACCATTCCGTATCACCTGTCCTTTGTGGAAAAATTTGTGAAAGGAAACACATTTGACCACAAGGGAGAAAGTGAGGACTGCAGATGCTGGAGATCAGAGTCAAGAGTGTGGTGCTGGAAAAGCACAGCAGGTCAGGCAGCATCCGAGGAGCAGGAGAATCATCGTTTCACGTATAAGCTGAAGAGCTGTCTGACCCGCTGCGCTTTTCCAGCACCACACTCTTCGATCTTTGACCACAAATCCATCAGACAGCGGTCAGCTCCTAGCATCCTCAAGACCATACAGGAAAAGGTTCCCAGAGCAGACTGTCAAAGTCATTTGACAGAACGCCTCATCACCCGAACTTTCCAACCAGCACTAGGGTATCGCTTGGTTGGTGGTGAGAAGGGCACTATCTGTGAAATCCTTCTTATACATCCTCTTTGTATGTCTGAGCCTCTACACGCTGCTCTCGAAGCATTGGCACTGACTGTTACACATCTCCTGCTGTGTGTCTGTGCAAAGGCAGTCTGGAGAAAGAGGCAGTGGTTTTTGTCGAGGTTCATCCCGAGCAGCTCTGGGGATTCTGTGCTGTACGGTCTGTTCCCCAGGAAGGAAACAGAGACAAACATTGACTGCTGCTGGAGGACCATCACCTCAGTGAGAGATGCTGTTCGGTTTGCATGAAACTTGTCGGTCTTCCAGAGCAAGTGCTGCAGACTGCCTCATTCCAAGGTCCAGGACTATGTGCTGAGAGACACACTAACGGTGCGGCCAAGGCGTGGTGGGAAAAGACCACAGTCTTGGGTCTTTCTGCCAAAGTGCAATGGGGGTCCATTCAGTTCTCAGGCTCTCCTGGTGCCTCAAATACATGTAAATAGTATCTCCCATAATTAAGAAATGCCTTTGGGTCTGTAACAACTATACAGAGTCAAACCCCAATGTCTGTTGGTTGTGCATATTCAAAGACTGTACAGAACCAAACTGCTTTAGTTAGTGTGTATGTACATAAAGATATTTTAATGAATAAAGTATATTTTTGCAATAAAAAATCAAACAGCTGTGTATATACTATGTTTCCATGATAAAGACATATGAAGAAAGTAATGTAATATGATTGGTATAGTAAGCTATTTGATCTCCTCCATCATGGATAGCCAATATTATCATGTAGTGACTATTTGACATAAAGGCAGATTTCTGAGGAATCCTTGGTGGTGCAGACTCAATGGGCTGAAGGGTCTCTTTAGTACTGTATGATTCTGTGAAGGTCCAGACCATTAAACATTGCTAACTTGGAGCACTTCCTTCCACAACTCCACGATGTACAAAAATAGTTGAAGGTTCCATTTGTGTTTAGCTTGTTTCCAACCATCATCTCCTGACAAAACAAATCAATGCTCACTCTCAAAGTAGCTATCATGATGCTTTTAATATTAAGACCATGCACCAACCTCTAATATTTATTCAATAAACCTGGACACTCAAGACTGCCTACTGAAGCTGGGATTCATGATAGCCCTGTGATACTTAGCATACCCAATGCAATGAGATACACATGTCTACCAGACAAATTGTAAAACAGATCATTGCTGTGTTGAAGTGGCACGCCAAATGTCTAACCAACTTTGAGGACTTCTGAAACATAACTGGGCTGAGGTGTCGAAAGTGTTGACAAACATTTGCATGCTACACATTTTTTGTTTTACAGAGAAAATCATGACGGCAGGAAAATAAGGCCCAGATGCAACGAAAAGTCAACAGGAGGAAAGGGAGACACTGAAGAGTTACGGAAGAGAACTTGATGCTAGTTCTCAGTTTTTCATCACATTCTAATAAATGCGATGTTGTGTGAGATGCTGCAATGGCTGGTTGCAGTAAGGCCTTATTCACCTTCCTATAACATACCTGGAGAAAGTGAGAAACAAGGTGTCATAATGATGCCCTGACAAGCAATCTTCATCAATAACTCTCAAGACAACTCAGAAGCTAAATATTCAGTTTATACTTTATTGCCACTAAATAATTCACAGAATAGGATAAGACAAGACTGATCTGCCAACCATGAACTGATAGTAGCTCTATTTTCCCCTTCTTTAGAATCCTCTGCAATCTCCCATCTAAGAACGTTTAGGACTTACCACTTTTTTGAAATTAGAAATCAAATCTTACAAGATGTTGAATAGATTGCACCCTTGGGAGAGTGGCTGGCCTACTAAGGTCATACAGCCTTTACCTCTGCTCTAAGTGCCTGGGTGTGCAGTCAGTGGCAGCCATTAAAAACATTTCATTTGTAACCTAGGGCAAAATCTTCACAGACCGGAACAACATGGGCATTGTTGAGGAAACTCAGACGACAATCGCGTAAGATGGCCAGTGAAGAGCTTACCAAAATTGAGAGCACAGCAGTCCCATTTTCCAAGGGTTGAATAGCAGGCGACAATTCTCACCGGTGGGTGGCAATAGCCTTATTTGCATGCATTTTCATGCACTAGCATCTCATTATTATCTAACCTTGCCTCATTCATACGCAGTTCCCTATTCTTCCACTCATTGGATGGAAGCTAGACAGCACCAATTCCTGAAAAACAGAATGGTATCCTAGTGACTGCAGCTTGCTGCTCGCTCATCTGGACCTCCATCTTGGAAACCAGATGCCAACATCCCAGGCACACTCCATGGCATGCAAACCCCTTCCATGGTCATTGGCATCCGACATGTACCAGCCTCTCCACACCTTCAAAGCTAATATCTGATCCACTTACAGGTTGGTTCTGAATGCAATGGCACCTTTCATTGCAATGCTACCACCTGGACTAGAGTCTTGTGTGTAGGGATAGGCACCTAAAATATGGATTGGACTGGGTACACCTCAGGGATCCTCTCATGCTCTCAGAATGCTCATTCATTTTTGCCAGTTACAGCATCCCTTCCTAGCCTTAGCCTTTTCGTGCCTTGCTCCCTCAGCCAGAGCTTACATGCTCACAGTATTTCTCTCATGCTGTGTTTTTTGGTGCAGACACAAAGCCAGATAACTTGACGTGCTTGCAAGCAATGATCAGTCAAAAGGTGGACACATTCCGACACAATTGCAGCCTAAATGACAAACACATTGCAGTGTATTGATCAAATGGTCATGTCACAAAGTGTAAGAGGTTTGGTCCTCAGTCGAATCATGAGAGATACCTTTCAGTCTTAGGATCCAAGCAGCTTGCCTTATCAGTCAGAGTCAGGGGTTTGGGCACAGTCAATCAGCCACTTGGAGTAGTCAAGCTCAGGGTCATACTTTTACAGTCAGGGAAAGGGGCCATGGTCAGCCCTCAGTATTCAGTTCAAGAGTCACGGCAAGTTAGCCAAAAACCAAGCTGAGATCTAGCAGGGATCTGGGTCACTCATCAGTTCGCTGTCCATCCAAGTCAGTAAATGGGTTGGGCCGCGATTAGTCCTGGGGTCCATCCAAAAAAAACCCAGAGGGTGTTATCAGGGTCTCTTCTGCAGAAGAGAAGCAGGGGAACTCAATTGTGGAGACTGGAGGCAGCGTGCTGGAATATAGAGAAATAACAATCGTAAAAGAGGGGAAAGACGCATGAATGGGCCAGGAAATACGGGCAGGTAGATGGGGTTATTCCTCTATTCCTGATGAAGGACTTTTGCCTGAAACGTCAATTTTTCTGCTCCTCGGATGCTGCCTGACCTGCTGTACTTTTCCAGCACCACTCTAATCTAGACTCTGGTTTCCAGCATCTGCAGTCCTTGTTTTTACCAGGTAGATGGGATTACTTTAGAATGGCAATATCTTTAGCATTGACATGGTGGGTCTGTTCCTGTGCTATATTACTCTATGAAATCTATGTAAACAACATATAATGGGGGGAAGACAGAGGGGGGAAAGGGTAATGTTAAGGGGATGGGGGGGTGGTCTCCATTGACAATTAGCAACACCCTGACTTGGATGAGGAAACAATAGACTATATCTGTCATGTTGGCCTGGGACTGGTGGGGGAAAAGTGATGAGATGAAGAGTCAGCTAGATAGGCTGAATGTAAAGGTGGGGATGTTCAAAGCCAATAGGATTGATGAGGAGGGCTGCTGCCAAGAAAGGAATGTGTACATCTTGGGGGGTTCACCAAGTGTAAGAGGATGAACCTGAGAGTCACTGTACAGAATGTGACCACATGGTATTGCAAATGGCAAGTGCACAATGGCATTGAAAATGGCTGCACCACAGCAGAAGTGGGCAAGGTAGGTGCTTCATTCTGTGAGAGGGGAATCTTTGAAGGGCGATAGTATCACACAAATACCTATACAGCACAGCTGAAGGATGTCTGCAAGCAGCATATGCTTTATGTGAACTTAATGTATGAACCTAATGTGAGAAATGCAGATCCTGATCCTTACGACTGTTGACCACATCATAAAGCATCAGGAGTCAAGCCAGTAATGTCAGTGATGCAAAGCTAATGCACTGTAGCCTCGAAGAAAATTCTCCCTCATTGATAAAATCGCAAGCACCTCCCAAGTCTCTATCGTTTACATGTGGTGCTAGAGCTGCTCACTTCATACCTTACACCATCTAAGGATCAATGTAAGGATCCACCTCTTTGTAGTTACAAATTGGATGATATTTACTCACACAGTCGACGGTGAAAAGTGAACAAGTATTTCCAAGTGTGATAATGCATTTATAATAAAGTGTGACTGTACCACCTCTATATCTTCAAAAGGCTTTCTTCTTTCTTTCCCTCCCACTCTTTCTTGGAGCAGTCCTCGGATCTGTAGCTGGTTTGGAGGGAGCTGGCCCTGTGCTGAACTCTGTTGGTGTTTTAGCTGGGCAAAGCGAGCGTGTTTGAGTCTGGAGAGTGTAGACATATTGAATATATGCTGCCCAAAGGCAGGAACACCGTCCTCAGCTTGAACTCAGATGCAGACTTGGTGAAAATGGAAGGTCCAGCCACCTCGCGAATGTTTTAAGAGAGAGACTTCTGCAGGATCTCAGTGTATTTCCTCCCCTGGTTAGGTGGCTATTAATACAGCCCTGTCTCCATGAGAGGAGTGAGGTCAAGATCCCTCAACCCTCTACCATCTGGCTGTGGTGCTGACTGCCATTGGCTGGAAGTGTGCAAGTGGATCCAAGAGTCTCTGAGGGTGCCAAACCTGGCTTTCCATGGCAACTGCCAAACAGTCCATGGAGGCGGCCAGACCCTCTCATGCCAGAGGCAGTATGATGCCAACAGTGTTGATGTAGCTCTGCAAACATTATGTCTGTTTTCCCAGATGTGGATGTGGACTGGGCTGGACAAGGTCAGAAGTCACATGACACCAGGTTATAGTCCAACTGGTTTATTTGAAATCCCAACATTTTGGAGTGCTGCCCCTTTGTTAGGTGAAGTGAAGAGAAGCACTCAGGTCCAGAATTTAAAATCAGAGGGATCAAAATATCATACAAATGGTGTGTGTGGAGTACCTTCAGGTGGAATAATAGGTCCCTGCAGGTGACCAAGTGTATATTGGTGAGACCATGCAGACACTATGACAACGAATGAAAGGACATCGTGCAACAATCACCAGATAGAAATGTTCCCTCCCAGTTGAGGAACACTTCAGTGGTCAAGGACATTCAGCCTCCAATTTTCAGGAAAGCGTCCTCCAAGGTGGCCTTCGAGATATGCAACAATGCAGAATCACTGAGCAGAAACTGATAGCCAAGTTCCATACCCATGAAGACAGCCTCAACTGTGATCTTGGGTTCATGTCCACGCTACATGTGACCCCACTATACTGGACTGTATCTGTAAATTCTTCCTTACTGTCCTATTCTGACACTACCACCTCAATAACTTGGTATAATTTCCCTAGCTTCATTAGTTTGTACAGTTTTGGATTACTTGTTACTTTGGTTAGACCCTCAGCATGCAACTCATCATTTGATTTGTCTCCGGCATCACTTTATTTTTAAATATTTGTAATTATCTCTCTGCCTCAATTAATCAGATCATAGGTCATCCCTTCATGTGTTATTCTGCTGTTGACACTTTATTCACACCGTTTGACGCTCTTGATCACCTGCAGAACCTATTATTTGCCTTGAAGATACTCCACTCACCATTTGTATGATCTTTTGATCTCTCTGATTATAAATTTTATGTCTGAGTGTTTCTCTTCACTTCAGCTGATGAAGAGGCAGCACTCAGGAAGGTTGTGACTTTAAGTAAACCTGTTGAGACTATAACCTGGCATCATGTGATTTCTGATTCTGTATGCCCAGTGCTTCAGACAAACCTGCCTGCTACTCCTTGCCTGCTTGTGCACCTTGATGGAGTTATTAACCACCAATATGACTGGGCGAGAAGGTGCCTGATCTCCAGAAGTCCACAGATTTCCAGCAACCTGGGATGTTTCTTTTTCATTGTGAAGATGTGCCAGTGATGTGTTCACCAGCCCCCCGGACCTAGTCTTGTACTTTCACTGGCAATTGTGCGCTTTTGGCATGCAGAAGGTATAATGCAGTTCATTATATACTGTTACTCTAGGGAAAATACCTTTACCTTTACTATTAGTAAAGAAAATAGAAGCCATGGCCAGCATTGACAACAGCAGTCTAATGTAATAGAACAGCTTATCTATCTCACTGACATTATCTGAAACAATGCTCCTGTCAACATGGACATAAACAATTGATTGTCCAAAGCCAAAAGTCTTTTTGGTCATGTCTCAATGTGTGTCTGACAAAACCTCTAGGTAAACTGAAACATTGAGAGTGATTGACATTACTAACTTCATGTAGGAGTCAGAAATATGGATGTTGCACTAAAAACAAATGTAATTGTTGGAGCCTTCCATCAGTATTTCCCTCAATTTCTTCGGCATCAGGGCTACATCACAAGCACTGATGTCCTTAACAGAGCCAATCTGTCCGGCATTTACTGCGTTCTCTTACAGTGGCAGTTGCATACAGCAGGTGTTGGAGGATTCCAGAATCAGTGCTGCGTGGTGAATTCTATACCAGTAAGCACGATTGAAGTGCACCTCACAAAAGCTTCAAAGGCAAACTAAAAAGAAAATGCTCTCTATCTGAATGTTGGAGCAGGATACTGCTGATAGAGACAAATATTACATAAAAGCCAGAAAGGCAAAAATAGGCTTAAAACAAAGAGGTACATGGTTGCTAAAGAAAGATGAAGTCAAAACGTGTGGTGCTGGAAAAGTACAGCAGGTCAAGCAGCATCCGAACAGCAGCAGAATCGATGTTTCGGGCATAAGCCCTTAATCATCTTCTCATTCCTGATGAAGGGCTTATGCCCAAAACGTTGACTCTCCTGCTCCTCGGATGCTGCCTGATCTGCTGTGCTTTCCCAGCACCACCTTTTTTGACTCTGACTCTCCAGCACCTGCAGCCCTCACTTTCTCCTAGTTGCTAAAGAAAGATGCAGACAATAGAAAGCATCTGTTTAAATCAGAGCTCTTTGTAGTTTGCTGATACATGCATTGTGCATCTTGTCTGCTTAATGCTACCATACCCTGAAGGGTATTATCAGGGAGAGTCTAGAATAAAGGAATTCATGCTTTAGCAGCTCCTGCAATTCAGATTCTAAATGCTTCTTACTGAAGCTTACTGTTTCTTCCTAAGAGCTTCACATCTTCCAGAATAGGAGTTCCAGTGCCCAACTGCTCAAGAGCCTGTAGGCCAAGATTTACCCCTGTCAGCCATTGACAATCGCATAAACTATCAGAGAGATATGCCTCTTCATGAACATTTTCTGTGAAAAATCTATTATCATCATCAAATTACAATATCTGTCCTGCATTTGAAAGGGCTGGAAATTTCCCTTCATGTTTCACATGCTATTTCACTGATGGAGTGTTAAGTTCGCAGCTAGTTTTTTGTGGCACAGTTTATGGTGTGACAGTAATATTTTCCAAATGTTTGTGTGTTTTCTCTTGTCACTCTTCTTAATTCTGAAAAATACCATCTCTTTTCAAACAGTTGGCTCCTGTCCTGACAGGACATTGCCCACTTACTCTGAATATCTGTAACTTCAATTGACATGACTACCTAACAATTTAGGGGAACTGAAGAAATGCAAAAATATATGTACTGACTAATTCCTATTACAGAAACTGTGCTGAGAAAGCATACTTCATTTTCTGGATGCAACTTAAGGTCTACAGTTGGACACCATGCTCCCATTTAGCTAATTGAATCTTACACTGAAGACTTGATCATCTTCTTCAGGTTTCACCTGCAGGACTACATTTGTCCAAACTTAGCTGGCTCAGCTTCAAAATCCAGAGATATTATTCTTGCCTCTTCCAATAAGCCCTTCATCCATGCAGAATCATGCCTTTGGCTTATGTAAATTCCAATGTCAAACCTTCCTGTCTCTTTACCTTCATGCATCTTCAAGATGCAGCTTAAGACCTAATGCTTTGATAAGGTTTTTGGCTCCCTGCCCTAATATCACTTTATGTTGCTTGGTGTCAAATTGTGTTACAGATATCACAAATACATAAATGCAAGTTGTTAATGGTGAATTGCATTTCTGTAAACAAAAGCATTACAGGTGAGGCAAAATAGCTGAATAAATGCTTAGAACGAGTAACCAAGAATCAATTGATTCTGATAATGAACAGCAGTCCGTCAACTGCTCATTCAAATCCAAATAACTTAGCTTTAAAACAAGACCTGTATCTGTAATGTAATTTTTATACAATTTGTAGTTTTTTTTCATGGGAGCATTCCAGATAGTTCAAAAATATACCCTTTAAAGCATAACTGCCAACTGCTTTGATGAATACTTTGAAGAATCATTGTAAACTTTATCCTCTCAAGGACCATATCAAATTATTTTGCAATGGTGAAATCAAAACTAAGCAGCAATCAAAAAGATTCTGTATCCTTTAAGGACCCAGTGTGAGCAGCTCCCATTTCATACACTACTTGTAAATATCAATATTTGCCAAAATGAAGAAAAGTATAAGGATTGAAAGAATAATAATGATAAGCAGAACAACTTGACAGTAATTTACCAACAACTCTGTCTCAGTAGCAAAATTTGTTTGAAATCATTTTATTTAAAGTTTCCAGTTCAATTTGTTGTGTTTAGAGTGTATGCTGCATCAACACAACTACTCAACATCCTCTTGCACCTTTTGTTGTTACCTAGATTTGACAACATAGCAATCCATGTTTATATTGGCACATACAAATGGTGGAGAACATTGATTTTAGGATCTTTCATGGTAAATTGTGATGCAATTGTTTCCCAGCACCTGGAAGTGAACAGGTAAAAAACATATGTGTTTTACAATGAATTGAGCAATATGTGAGGAGATAGACAAGGTGGAAGTTAATTGAAAAAATGATTACTTGTCCCTGTCTGTGTCTGTCTATCTGCATGTAGATATCAGTTTTATGCATATATCTGTTAGTCTGGGTCTGTATGTGTCTCTGTACTTGTCATATATATTGCATATCTATTGTTTATACCAATTCATGTTTGTAACAATCTATGTGTTTATCTGTGCCTGGATATGACTGTGTGTATATGTATTATATCTCTGTTCATGTGTGTAAAATACTTTTCATTAGCACAATTGCACCTCCTGTAGGTTTTACATCTATTTCCTGTAATGTCACATTTTACCGACATACTTTACAGATTAGTCTTATATTAAACAGCAGAAAGTTGGAATGGTGGGGAACATATAGAGGCCGAGTTTCCATTTTGGCTATTTTCATAATAGCTTGAGAAATAGTAACAGGGTAGGCTATACAACCTCTCAAGCCAGGTTTGCCATTTAATAAGATCATTTGATCTCAGTCAGACTTTCCCTCCCTTTCTCTAAATCCTTTGATTCTCTTACAGTCTTAAATATACTCAATGACTGAATATTCACAACTCTTTGGATATACAATTTCATGGATACTCTGTCCTCTGAGGGAAGATATTTCTCCTTATTTCTATTCTAAAAGCTGATCAGCTTTCCTGAGATCACAGCCCCAGGTTCTAAACCATGCACCTCTCAACATTTACAGTGTCACTCCTCACAGATGCATGTATTCGTGAAATTGGCTTCCATTTATCTAATCTCCAAAAGTGTACGTTATTTCTACTCAAACAGGAAACTTCATGGGTGGGACCTTATTGGGGTGTGAGCAATAAAGGCTCTGAAGAGAGTTGTGATGTAATCACGTGAAAAGTCCAGTGAGGCCTATCTTGTTGTCAGAAACAACGAGCCACATATTTTATGTGCCTGCTTGGTGCAGAGAAAGTGTATCACCAGGCAGCAGTGACCTGCAATGAAGGGGGCTTGTGGCTTGTTAAACATCTTATTAACTGCACACCTCAACTCATGAATAATACCTTATCGGCTTAGAGGAACCTCCTATATGAAGAGACAAAATTCTTCAAGGAAACTTGTTGGCAAGAGGAAGTAGGAGAAAGGAATGCCAGTGATCTCAAAACCAAGGTCCAATTCCACCTCCTGGAAATATCTGGCAACTTTGTGATCAGAGATGGAGCTCTCAAAATAGACTCATCAACAATGGAAAAACTCAGAGAATCAAGAGTGGTGAGATAGAATTTCCTAGGTGAACAACCATTTTTATTAGTGATTGTCAATGACCTTACCATCTGCTGCAAACAAAGTAATGTTGAGAATTCATGACATGGACGTCAATTGAGGGAGCTCAGTTCGCCACTGGCTGCAAGGAGCCTCCATGTTGGTTAGCACCGATGAGCATCTTAGGGTATCATCCATGGTCAGCCTTGGACATTGATAGTTGCATCCAAGATTTGCCAACCCTGTATTGTTCAGAAAGAACGTGTCACATTTTTCTAGCATCCTGTGCTCAGCACAATTGGAGCAGACAACAAGGTGATACAGAAGAGCAGGAGGAGGAAGTTGAGGATATTGAGGAGGCGGAAGCTATCCTTATGCAGAGGCGCTCCACCACATCAGGCACCAGAAGGCAGATTGATACATGGTTCCAGTAGACAATTGCAGTACAGCAGACAACTGGGGAATGTTTAACAGTCAATGTTCAGTTCTTGCTGCTTCTCCTCCTGAGGCTCCTGCGACTGCGGTTGCTCCACTTCCTGCCATTCCTGCTCCTATTGCTCCTGCTGCATTTGCTCCAGCTCCTACAGCTCCTGTTGCAAGTGTTCCTGCTCCAGCTCCTACTGCTCCTGCTCCTCCTGCTGCACATGCTCCAGCTCCTACTGCTCCTGCTCCTCCTGCTGCATGTGCTCCAGCTCCTGCTGCTCCTGTTCCTCCTGGTGCACGTGCTCCAGCTCCTGCTGCTCCTGTTCCTGCTCCTCCTGCTGCTCCTGTTCCAATTGTTTTTGCTGATGTGCTGTTCCTGTTTCTACTGCTGCTTCTCTTCCTGCAGCTCCTGCTCATATTGCTGCTGCTCCTGCTGGTGCTGTTCCTCCTGCTCATATTGCTGCTGCTCCTGCTGGTGCTGTTCCTCCTGCTCATATTGCTGCTGCTCCTGCTGGTGCTGTTCCTCCTTTTCCAGCTATTGCTGCTCCTGCTGGTGCTGGTCCTTCTGTTCCAGCTATTGCTGCTCCTGCTGGTGCTGTTCCTTCTGCTCCAGCTATTGCTTCTCCTGCTGGTGCTGTTCCTCCTGCTCCAGCTATTGCTTCTCCTGCCGGTGCTGTTCCTCCTGCTCATATTGCTTCTGCTCCTGCTGGTGCTGTTCCTCCTGCTCCAGCTATTGCTTCTCCTGCTGGTGCTGTTCCTTCTGCTCATATTGCTGCTGCTCCTGCTGGTGCTGTTCCTTCTGCTCATATTGCTGTTCCTCCTGCTCCAGCTATTGCTGCTCCTGCTCTTCCTGCTGTTACTGCTGCTACCGCTCCTCCAACTGCTGCTGTTGCTCCTGCTACAATTACACCTGCTCCTGCTGCCCTATGCTACTTGTGAATTTTGTTCCCTTCAGCACTTTTGCACTCATCTTACCCTTCCACAGACATTATCATTTCCAAATCCAACCACAGAGTAGCTGTCAGCTCTACAGCTATTAGATGCAGACATAAATTGTTTGAGGTGATGACACAAGGCATCTCAGTGCAAGCAACCAGGAAAAGAATAGAATTGAGATAGTTAAACATTTATTGATAAGTTAACCTTAATCAAAGCCCATTTGGTCTGAATTTTATTCATGAGAATAACTCTAAAATATACCACAGAAATTTGTGTAATTCTTTTCAAGTTAATTACTTTATTCCAATATCATTACATCAGAAAAATATCCAGTGACATTCTTCAAAACTGCAGAAAAGATTTTGGGGACACAAGGTATTTCCAATTTTCATCTTCAATTGGATTGATTGTATCCTTACCAAATTCAGTAGCTCGCACCAAAACTCTGTCGTCAGTACCACACAATAATGAGAAACCCCATCCAGATTTTCCAGTGTCTCTGGCTGGAAGGTTAGTATTCAAAGCCACCGTTACAAAATAATATCCATTCAACGGAGTTTCTAAAGCTTGAAATAAAGAAGTCCTACAAATATCTCGTTAACCTTATGCAACTGAACATCGATAGATTTTGAATCTGGAATATTGTGAGCCATTTAAATAAGCAGTTATAAAAGCCATTATAAATTAATGCCACAATGCCATTATTACCCTGAAGGAGGGTTATACCTGAAATATTGACTTCACCTCCTGATGCTGCCTGGCTTGCAGTGTTCTCCTGTTTGCCTGCTTTGGATTCCAGCTTCTGCAGATTTTTTGTCTCTCATTATAAGTTAAGGCAGCCTTCACTACTTCATCTAAACCTGATACTTTGCTGCTTCAAGTTTTAAAACACTTTGGAATGCTAGAAAAAATGTTAAGTTTTTTTTGGTCTTACCTGACTTCCAAAAGAACAAAAAATAAACTGTGATGATAACAACCATTACTTTGGTCGATAAACTGCCTCACATAAATATGGCTTTAATCTGCTGATTTTCAAGTAACCATTAAGTCCATTCATGGAATTACATGCAGGGCTGAGCACTAAAACTCTGACTTGAACTCAGAGTGGGAATTGCACTGGGGAGAGCTGGGGTCTTGTCTGGGTGTCCCAGTCAGTTTTCCACTGGGTGGTAATCACTCGCCAGTGGATGGAAGAGCATTTTAAGGTCATAAGGAACAGACCCAGGCAGTAAAGGAATTCTCATGCAAGAGCTGGAGGCAGGGAAACGAAAACATTCTTTGCCAGACCCAAAACACAAGAGTAACTCCCTTTGTCCATATAAGTAATGAAGAAAAAAAAAATGGACTTATTTCTTTGGATTTCTTCACATTCCCCTGCCGTCTTCACCTGCCTGGGAAACTACAAGTGGTTTCCTTGTTCAGGACAACACAAAATAGAAATCAGTTGTCAATGAGATCATGGCATCAGATCTAAACATTTAAAGAGGGATTCCTTATCCAGTTCTGAAGAATGGTCCCCGGACCCAAAACATCTCCACAAATGTTGCTAGACCCTAGTTCTTCCAGCAATTTCTGTTTTATCAGATTTGCAGCATCCACAGTTCTTTGATTTTTATTCCCTTATCCAGCTGGAGCTGATTTGGCCTCTTCACATGGGCAGGTTAAAATCCAAAGATAAGGGAAGGGCATTTCAGGGTAAGTTCACTGGCTTTTTGTTTAATTTCTTGAGGAGTGTTGGTATCACTGGCAATTCTGGAATCTGTTGCCATCCCTAATGACCCTTCAGGGTGTGATCCATCATCTTGAAGCACTGCAAGCCATATGGTGTAGGAACACCCACAATGCTGATAGGGAGGGAGTTCGAGGATTTTGATCCAGTGACAAGCAACAGAGATATATTTCCAAGTCAGGATGGCATGTGAGGAACCTGAGGTTGTGATGTTTCCATGCGTCAGCTCTCTTTATTCTTCTTGATAGTAAACATTGTGGGTTTGACATGTTATTGTAGTGTCTTATGCCATGGTACCATGTTGGTAAAGTGAATTGAATGTTTCAGGTGGTGAATGGGGTACTGTAAAGCAAACTGATTTGTCATGGATGGAGTTCAAGCTTCTTGAGTGTTATTGAAGCTTGCTTATCCATCACCCTGATGATTTGTACCTTGTAGCCACAGTATTTATTTGGCTGTTCAAAGAAAGTTTCTGGTCATTGGTGACCTGGAGGATGTTGATGTTCAGTAATTCAGTAATTTGGTTGAATGTCAAAGAGAAATGGTAAGACTCTCTGATGGGCTAGTCATTGTCCAGTACTTGCATGGAACAAATACAAATGCCACTTAGCAGACCAAGGTCTGGCTGCTTGGAAACACGGATTGCTTTATTATCTGAGAAATGTGAGTGCAGCTATATATAATGTAATCATCACTTAACATCCCCATTTCTGACTTTCTTATGAGTGGAATGTCATTTACGAAGTAACAGAAGATGATTGGACCTAGGACATTGCCCTGATAAACTCCAGCAGCAATATCCTGGGATTAAAATGGTTGCCCTTCAACAATCTCAAGCATCTTTCATCATGCTCAGGATAACTTCAGCCAGTTCTTACTGATTGCAATTTTACAAGGGCTCCTTGAAGTCACACTCAGTGAAATTGATGTCAAGGCAGTCATGCTTACCTCACCTCTAAAATTTAGCTCTTTGTCCAAATTTAGACCAATGAGAGCTTTGTGGACCTGATGGAAACCAACTGATTATCAGTGATCAGGATATTAGTCAGCAAGTGCCATTTTATAGTACTGTTGACAACACCTTCCAGCTTTATGCCATAATCGAGACCAGATTGAGAGGACAATAATAGGCCAGGCTGGATTTGTCCTGTGTTTTGTGGACAGAAAATAACCACCATTTGCCACTTTGTCAGATGAATGCCAGTGTTTTATCTACACTGGAAAGCTAGACTCTTCTCCTTTTACCAGTTGTTTTAACTGTCATAAGAACATATGATTTGATAAGCACATGGATGATTTTGGGATAGTGTAGGGAGACGAGCTGAGAATAGTTCACAGGTTGGCGCAACATCGAGGGCTGAAGGGCCTGTTCTGTGTTGCATTGTTCTATGTTCTAACATAAGATACAGGAGCAGGAGTAGGTCATTAATCCATTTGATCCTGCTCTACCATCCAGTAAGATCTGATTGCAGTCTTAACTCCACTTTTATGTCTACAATCGTAATCAAATATCTATTGATCTCAGCCTTAAACAAATTCAATGACCCTGCATCAACTCTTTCTGGGGAAGAGAATTCCACAGTTTACCAACACTCTGACAACAACGTTATTCCTCATCTCTTTCTTAAAAAGGAGACCTCTTATTCTTAAACGTCGTTCTAGTCTCTCCTGTAAGAGGAAACATTTTTCAGGCATCCACCTTGTCATGTTCCCTCAACAACTTACATGTTTCAATAAAATCATCTTTCAGTTTTCTAAACTCCAATGAGTACAGGCACGACCTATTTAACCTTTCTTCAAAGGATAAGCCCTTCAGCACAGGAATGAGTCAAATGAATCTTCTCTGAACTATTCCTAATGCATTTATATATTTGTCAAATATGTATGTTGTTATCTGCTGTGGGTTCTCCAAATTTAATTTTTTTTAAGCCAGATGCTGGTGCAGCTATGTTCCTCTGTGAACCAGTATTGACCCCCACCCCCACCCCTGGATTTACAGTTATGGCATTTTTTAAATTTTCTTTTGCATGACACAGGTGTTGATGACTAGGCCAGCATTTATTGTCCATCTCAAATTGTCCTTGAGAAACTTGAGTCATTTTCTTGAACTGTTGTAATCCTTGTGATGTAGGTACATCTGCAGTGCTATTAGTGTGGGAGTTCCGGGATTTTGACCCAGTAACAGTAAAGGAATGGCAATCTGGTTTCAATTCAGGATGATGTGTGGCTTGGAGGAGAACTTGCAAATGTTGGTATTCCCATGCACTGACTGCCACTGTTCTAGATGATAGAGGCTTCAAGTTTTGAAGGTGTTGTTGAAGGAATGTGGACAAATCTTGGAATAGGTTCACACCTGCGACAATGTATGAGTGGTGTATGGAGTGAATATTGAAAATGATTGATGGGCTGCAAGTCAATTGGATTTGTCCTGTGTGGTGATAATCTTCTCGAGTTTGGTTCGAGCTGCACTTAACCAGGCAAGTACGCAGAATTCCATCAATATTCTGACTTGTGCCTTGTTCATGGTGGACAGATTTTGGGGATTTACTCATCCTATCCAACCCACAGCAACAACCCAAATTCTTATTAGCACCCCACTGACCCAACACCAATTACCCAACTTTGGACCCAACTTATCACTGACCGGACCTGCCCGGACAGACCCCCGAATCCCCATTCCAGACCATCCTCTGGATCTACAGTACACATTTATCTATTTATCTCCCAAGCTAACCCTTCACTCATGTGGCATCTATACTCCTCAGCCATCTAACACCCTACTCCTTTAATTGCCTGGAATCTGTACCATTCATAGACATTTGGCACCTGTATCTTATTAGATTATTAGGTTATTTATTTATTGTCACATGCATTGCAAATACAATGAAAAATGGTTTTTATTTGTTGTCACACTTAGGTGCCATCGCAAAGCACAGAAAATATAGCAAAAGACAGAGCATAAAGGCGGAAAATACAGCAATAGAGTTCATCTTTACATTTCCTTTTTGTTTTGGGCTCTGGGGTCTTTGAATAGGTTCCGGGTCTCAAATACGATTATCGCCTTCACTGTCTCTGCCAGTGCTCCTGCAACCGCTGTGTCCCAGCTGAGCCAGCTCCAGGCTCCTCCACCCCAATGCCAAGCCAGAATCAGCCCTGGGCCCAGTGCTAACCTCTGCACCCATGTCGAGGTCACCAGCACAAAGCAGTTGACTATCCCCAAGTCCCTGCCGCTCATCCGCCAACACCACCACTGCTGCCACCATGGGTTGTATGCCAGGCCCACCAATGCACCACCGCTGTATCTCCCATCTAAATATCCCTCTGTCCTGTCACACACCTGACACCCTATCCTCTAAGTTGCCCCTCTGGCCCTCATCCATCAGCCCTTTATACCCTCACCCACCTGGTGCTGTACTTCCTTTCCTCTCTTGCACCTGCCAACTAACTCCCATCTCCCTAACCTCCTCATCCACCTGCCACCCTAGACCTCACCCAACTGCCACCCTTTCCCACTATCTCTGCCCACCAACAATCCCACAACCCTCATTAACCTGGCACCCAACCTGCTCACCCAATAGCACTTATAATCTCACTCACCTCCCTCCTTACCTCCATATCAACTAGTCCCTTACCCATCCCCACTCACATGCCACCCTATCACCACACGTAACATAGACTCCTCCTTTTCTTGGTTGTGTCACTGTCAAACTGGCTACTTCTGAAAAAGGGTAATCATTTCCACACCAATCCTCTCTGTTCCTGTCTTTGGGATTCCTGAACCTGACTGCACTGCTGAGGCTGGGAAGTCTCCTGGCCTAGAATGTCATCCAAAAGTAAATGCACTAAAGGGTTATTTTAAACCTGATCTGGATCATAAATAGGGATTCTTCTCCACACTGGAAGATTCAAGCCATTATCTACTTACTGCCACATTTATTCAAAACAGGACTCCATAACTGGTGATTATTTACCTTAGTGATGACTTGGAGCTGGGAATACTGTGGTGGGAATGGGGCAGAGATTTGTGAACAAGAAACTAGCAAGGATTTCCCACAGGTCAACAGCAAAACTATTGAAACTATTTAAACAGGAGTTGCTTAAAATGTTTAAACTGCTTATAAGACATAGGTAAACGTCCCAGGCCCACAAGCAGAGCAAACAAAAACATTTAACTCTCAATTCCTTAGATCTGCTAGTTTACTTAACTCCTGAGAAAAATATTAAAAGATTAGTTAAAATGAATACACACAAACTCTTTACAACATTTTAGAGGCCAACTCAACGCCTGAGAAAGGATTAGTTATCCACGCCTCAATCCCCCAAACCAGCCACTATTAAAGCAGATTTTGAAGATAGGTTAAAATGGGTTTCCCTTTTATTATTATTAAACCCCAATTGTGTCTTCCCACATCTGTCCTTGGAATTATAATAGTCCAATATCTTACAACTATTTCACGTAAAACAACATCATACTTGTCAAGTTGATGAGTTAATACATTTTAAATTTGGCTTTGTGGAAGAAAATGGCAGATAATTCGGGCATTCTGCCACTTAACAATGTTAGCAGCATACATTGTTAGCTACAGTTTAAACTTAAAAAGAAATCATTATCCCAAAGTAAATGGGAAGTATGCAGATTAAGTTCTGCATACATATGGTATTCTGGAGGTACTCAGGGGAATTGTCTATGATTTTAGAATTATTTCACTGTTGTTTTTATGTGCGGAAAGCTCGCTGTTGTAGAATGTTTGATTCACCCTGATCAAAGTCACTGAAAAAGCACAGAATATAAAGTGAGAACTACAACAGTAAAAAGATTATGCTTATGAAGTTAAATCAAACACACTTTGACAATGAGAGAGTAAATCGCTACAGGCAAATTAACATATATCAATACAGAAAACTCTCAGAAATATAGATAAGTGTGAAGTATATAAATAACCAGAAATGCATTTTGAATTTTACAACAGAGAATGAAGATTGCACAAGATGGATCTAAATATCCAACAAGTTTCAAAGAACTAAGGACAACAGAAATAATAAAGCCTGCTGGAATTGTGGGGCTGGGGCTTCTGATCCCAACCTCTTTAGAAATGCAGGGTGTACCTGAAATTGAAATCCTTCTTCACAGAGATGGATAATTGGGGGGAAGACAAAACAATTCCCCCTTTTACAGCACTAGCTGTCATATTTGGGTAAATCAGTACACAAACACACTGTGAAATTCTGGGACTTGGATATCCTTCTACACCAGTTACTAAAAGCAAGCATACAGATTCTGTAAGCGGTTAGCAAGGCAAATTGTATGTTGGCCTTCATTGTGAGAGGGTTTGAGCATAGAAGCAAAGAAGTTGTGCTGCTGCTCTACAGGGCCTTGATGAGATCATGCCTGGAGTATGGTGGGCAGTTTTGGTCTCCTTACCAAAGAAAAGATATACTTGGCATAGGAATGGTTCTTTCTGTTGACCAGCTTGCATTACAAGAGCTCAGAACCTGGTCAATGTCCTTGCTGATGCAATGCCTTTCTGCATTTTCAAAGACATACAATTAGAAATAGGAAGTGTGACATCCAATTTGTAAATGTGAAGCTTGCAGCATACAACAGTTCAGCAATAAATTTTCCAGGTTCCCTAATTCTGGAATACAGGTAAAAAAGAGGCAATCTTGTCTTCTCATACATTCTCTCCAGCAGATGAGACATGACTGGCAGTAGCAGATCTGCCACTGTGTAAAGAACTGAACATGATCATCCATGAGCTGGTCCAGTTGACAGACCATAAAAATCCAAACAAATGTACAGCAACACAACCAACCCAGATACCTCTTCCTGGACCAAAGAGGCAGAAGAAGCATGTGACTGGGAATTTCTTCCGGGGTTCCAGTTTATAGCAGCCAGTATACAGAAGCCAGATGGATAGCCAGCAATGAGTGGGGTTGTTCTTGACAAATAGAGAAGATAACTTGCTCAAGAGTCAGGGTTCTGGTTCAGCGTCAGCAAGAACATTGACCAGTTGCTGAGATCTTGTGAAACATTTCAACAATAGCAAGCTCATAAACAGAAACAACCTCTGCAACTGTTTGACATACCATCAAAATAACTACAGATTGATTCATGGTGGATCAGAAAAGAATATATGCTTGAGACTGACTATCACTCAAAGTTATTTATTGCTCTTTAACTGTCTCTGAGTACATTTGAGAAATGTTGAGTGCAGCAATGATGTTCATGCCATCATTTTGGTGCCCCAGTAGAATTGCTATTCGACAATGCACTGAAAAACTGTTCTGGGATATCTTTTAACTATGATCCATCATCCGCATTAAGTCATTGCTAAAAAGGGATCACCAAACACATGGCTTGTACAGTTAAATCCTTGATAAAATTGTATTCAGAAAACAGATGATATCCAAGTTTCATTATTGCGCTGTCACGACCCTGGTCGCAATAGTGTGCTGGAAAACATGCCACAAGTCATCTCAAATGTGAAATACAATGAACTTAATCAGTTGTATGGTTAACGCCTGGTTGTGGCCATTATCTAAGATAAAAGAGACTTATGCCAGGTTTCATCGATTAGCAAGAAAAAAGTTTATTTAGTATAAAAAAACTTATCCTCTAACATGTGGCAAACCTAAGTTATTAATTACTAATACGCAAACTCAAAATAGACTTTATTTAAATCCAAACACATATATTAACTAACACATAGGACAGACAATACATAGGACAGATAACACAAATGGTTTTCTCAGGAAAATTATAGGAGAACAACAGATGCAAAAAGGCACAAAGTCTATGATCAAACCAAAATGGTTGAAACAAAATGATTTACTGTTATTTATTTTCTGTTTTTGGTAATGAAAATCTGATGGGGAGTTAAAGATCTTGCATGGAGTGTTTGAGAGGAAAGAAACCAAGGTAACAGCTGCTCGCTCCAAAATTTCTGAGCACCATTGCATACATCTGTACTCACTTCAATGTTATAAAGGCATAGAGCCAGAATGAAACCATTCGGTCCATCAAGTCAAAGTCAACTCTCTACAATCCTTTCCCCTTATTTAACCCTGTAGCTTTCTAGGTCTATTTTCTTCAAATACCATCCAGTTTCCTTTTGAAATCAATCATCACCACCACTCGCACTGCCCCAGTGAGTTCTGGGTCATTACCACTTGCTGTGTAATAAAGTTCTTCCTCACATCCCTCATGCAACTCTTTGCTCAAAAATTGAAACTAATGTCACCCAGTCCTTGTATCTTGTACCATCAGATATTGAAAACCGCTTTCTTTGTCTATCTCTACTTATGAAGCTCCAGGGCTCATATGCACAATATATTCCATCACATTCAAAGGTCTATGTATATGAACAGCCAGATGTCAGTACACTCTTTATAACTGTATCATTTACTCAATGGGCTCATGGAGATTATCATTGGTTAGAAACGGAACTGGATGAGTCATATTGACCAGATCAGAGCCTGGGAATAAGTTAGCAAGTAATTTGTCTCCAAACTCCCCAAAGTCTGTCCATCATCTGCAAGGCCCAAGTCAGGTGAATATTGGAATAGTGTTCACTTGCCGATCGTTTAAACAGTGTAGGTGCAAAACTCAAATTACTGTACTTGCAAATAGACACTTATTAGCATAATAGGAATTAATCAAATATCATCTAAGACAAAGCCTATATCAAATGCACTGTTTAACATTTTTATTTTCCAAGGTTTCAGTTCTGGTTACAAAATATTCACATATTATATTTCAATTTTCCTGAAGCATTGCATCTTCAAACTGTGCTGGATATTGAAGATAACTTCCAACGCATTCGGTTTGCAGTTAGAGTGAAATACAACAAAGATTAATTATTTGGAATAGAGAGAATTATGATTGTCAACAACAAAAGAGGTTTAACACAAGTGCACGAGATATGAATAAAATTGGAAGCGTTTATTAGCACAAATAACTATCCTACTCTTTCTGTTCTATTTTTATCTTTCATTTCAAGTAATTGCTGCTCTCAGTTTAAAGGTTTTTTTTAGATGGTGGTGGTGGGTCTGCAAGCAACAGTAATATTTTCAATTCATAGAATTCCAAATGCAAGATATAAAATAAAATGTGGTTTATTGTTAGGATAGAATAAACTATCTTTTTCATTCACAATGGTATTGCCATGAATGCCAAGGACAGGTATCCACAGTCTCCTTTGCCAGAAAGTCACTGTCTGGCACACATATGGCACAAATGTTACTTGCTACTTAGCAACCCAAGCCTGGATATTGTCCAGGTCTTGCTGTATTTGAGCAGAGGTGCTTCATTAAATTAATGTTATGAATGGTACTGAACAGTGTACAATCATCAGCAAACATCCACATTTTAGAGATAGAAACTTTAGAATTTTCAATTAAACACCTGAAGAATGTTGGGTTAGGGCATACCTTAAGGAATATCTACTATGATAGACTAAGACTAAGACAACTTACAAGCAATTAGTGAAGTTATCTCACCACATGCAAAGGTGTCATGGGGTTCAAAGCATGGGCATTCACTGCCAACTACGTCCTGTCACAGAGTGGAACCACATCTTTTGAGGTTCATCGGTCCCCCAATCCCAAAAGCTTGCCTTCTCTGCATCATTATGTCTCCATAGGAAGACATCAGGTCACACTCTGCTTATTTCTGCTCATTTTTGGCCTTTACAGCAATCCTTTCATACAAACTTCCAGCTTTGTGAAGCACAGAACTGAATAACTAAGGCTCAGGGCAAGGGCTTATCCTAGACATTACCACCATTACCCCTTTAAACCACTCTCTAAAGCAATCATTGTAACCACTATTCCCTGCACTCCATTGTAACAATCCCCTATTAAATAGGAACAACAGAGAGTGCTAAGGCCTAAATCTCATCCAGACATTGGTTCTCTGCAACTAAATCTGGCTCTTTCAGGCTAAATATACACAGCCAGCTTGACGCCCTACCTTTAAAAGAATCAACATTTTGAATACCAGCAGGGTCATCTTGTAAAATCACAAGGTAGATTTCAAACCACCTTAAAAGATTGAGAAAACTTAAGAGCAAGTGTCAAGCATCCAATCATTAAATTTGGTTTGGTTTTGGAAGCTGGGCGCAACCACAAAACCAGTTGCCCCCAAATTGAATGAATGAGCTGAGTGATTTTAACAATTTGGCCTGTTCACAATTCTTTGCATTTGACTTATTGTTGTCACATGTACTGAAATGCAGTGAAAAGTTTCATTTTGTGTGCTATGGCTGATCACGCCATATAAAGTGCATCAGAGTCACAGAACAGAGTGCAGAATACAGTGTTACTTTGCAGAGAAAGTGCAGAGTGAGAGAGAGATCAGAAGTAATATTTGAGAGGTCCGTTTCAAAGTCTGATAACAGCAGGAAAGAAACTGTTCTGGAATATGTTCGTAATGCTTTGAGGATCTCTTCTAATTAAGTTCTTTTAGTTGCACACAGAAATTGATAGACATCTTTTAAAAGTTTTAGTATGTGCATGGGAAATCATGTCTCATAAGCTTGATTGAGTTTTTTGAAAAATTAACAAAGAGGACTGATGAGAGCGGAGCAGTGGAAGTGATCTATATGGACTTCAGTAAGGCGTTCGACAAGGTTCCCCATGGGAGACTGGTTAGATCTAATGAAATACAGGGAGAACTAGCCATTTGGATAAAGAACTGGCTCAAAGGTAAAAGACAAAAAGTATTGGTGGAGGGTTGTTTTTCAGACTGGAGGCCTGTGACCAGTGGAGTGCCACAAGGATCAGTGCTGTGTCCACTACTTTTCATCATTTATATAAATGATTTGGATCTGAGCATAAGAGGTATAGTTAGTAAGTTTGCAGATGACACCAAAATTGGAGGTGCGGTGGATAGCGAAGAAGGTTAACTCAGATTACAATGGGATCTTGATCAGATGGGCTGATAAGTGGCAGATGGAATTTAATTCAGATAAATGCGAGGTGCTACATTTTGGGAAAGCAAATCTTAGCAGGGCTTATACACTTAATGGTGAGGTCCTAGGAAGTGTTGCTGAACAAAGAGACCTTGGAGTGCAGGTTCATAGCTCCTTGAAAGTGGAGTCACAGGTGGATAGGATAATGAAGGCGGCGTTTGGTATGCTATTCTTTATTGGTCAGAGTATTGAGTACAGGAGTTGGGAGGTCATGTTGCGGCTGTACAGGACATTGGTTAGGCCACTGTTGGAATATTGCGTGCAATTCTGGTCTCCTTCCTATCCGAAAGATGTTGTGAAACTTGAAAGGGTTCAGAAAAGATTTACAAGGATGTTGTCACAGTTGGGGGATTTGAGCTTTAGGGAGAGGCTGAACAGGCTGGGGCTGTTTTCCCTGGAGCGTCGGAGGCTGAGAAGTGACCTTATAGAGGTTTACAGATTATGAGGGGCATGGATGGGGTAAATAGACAAATGGGGAGTCCAGAACTCAAGGGCATAGGTTTAGGGTGAGAGGAGAAAGATATAAAAGAGTCCTAAGGGGCAACTTTTTCATGCTGAGGATGGCACGTGTATGGAATGAGCTGCCAGAGAAAGTGGTGGAGCTTTGCACAATTGCAACATTTGAAACCATCTGAATGTGTTTATGAATAGGAAGGATTTGGAGGGATATGGGCCAGTTGCTGGCAGATGCAACTAGATTGGGTTGGGATATCTGGTTGGTATGGACAAGTTGGACTGAAGAGTCTGTTTCTGTGCCGTACATCTCTATGACTCTATATTAAAAAAATATTAAATTTCCTAAGAAACCATTGACCAATATATACTAATAAAATGAGTAAATAGGGGAGTAAAGTTTTCACAAATAATTTTCAGTGATTCTTTCAGGTGGTGAACCACCCTTAATTGTTTGGTTTTGTTGATAAACACATTTTAGGTGCATTGATACAACTACACAATGTACCCATTCTAAAAACATCAAACAGTATTTTATAACAGGCTGAATGGTCTTACTTCCAGTCCTATGCTTTATGGTCTTAACATAAGAAAAAAGAGCAACGAATTCTGTCATACTGCATGAACTGATTGTGCTGGCTCATGGAAGGTTTTACATTTGTGTTCGTAGAACTGGGTTTCAGCAGGAACTTCAACCTTGGAGTTTTGGAAAACCAACACAATTTGCCAGAAACTCCAAATCGTTATAGAGTCATAGAGTCATAGAGATGTACAGCACGGAAACAGACCCTACGGTCCAAGCCGTCCATTGCCGACCAGATATTCCAATCCAATCTAGTCCCACCTGCTAGCACCCAGCCCATATCCCTCCAAACCCCTCCTATTCATATACCCATCCAAATGCCTCTTAAATGTTGCAATTGTACCAGCCTCTACCATTTCCTCTGGCAGCTCATTCCATACACGTACCACCCTCTGCGTGAAGAAGTTGCCCCTTAGGTCTCTTTTATATCTTTCCCCTCTCACACTAAACCTATGCCCTATAGTTCTGGACTCCCCAAACCCAGGGAAAAGACTTTGCCTATTTACCCTATCCCTGCCTCTCATAATTTTGTAAACCTCTATAAGGTCACCCCTCAGCCTCCGATGCTCCAGGGAAAACAGCCCCAGCCTGTTCAGCCTCTCCCTGTAGCTTAAATCCTCCAACCCTGGCAACATCCTTGTAAGTCTTTTCTGAACCCTTTCAAGTTTCACAACATCTTTTCGATAGGAAGGAGACCAGAATTGCACACAATATTCCAACAGTGGCCTAACCAATGTCCTGTACAGCCACAACATGATCTCCCAACTCCTGTACTCAATACTCTGACCAATAAAGAAAAGCTACCAAACGCCTTCTTCACTATCCTAACTACCTGTGACTCTACTTTCGAGGAGCTATGTACCTGCACTCCAAGGTCTCTTTGTCACACCATAACTGATATGTAAGAGGATCATATGAAATTGATGTACCAGTCTTGAAAAGACTGGGTGACCACTTCACTGAACACCTACGCTCTGTCTGCAAAAAAGACCCTGAGTTTCCAGTTGTCTGCCACTTCAACACACCATGTTGTTCCCTGGCCAACATCTCCATCTCAGGCTTGCAGCACAGTGCAAGCTGGAAGAACAGCAGGTCATTTTCTATTTGGGGATTCTACAGCCTTCTGGACACAATATCAAGTTCAACAGTTTTAAAGCTTGAGGCACCTTCTCCAATGTCCTCACCCCAGCCCCCACACACCAGGCCGTGTTATCACATGGTCTGCTTTTACACACTACCCATTGTAAACACTAATAATCTCCAATAGCAGCCTTTTATCCTCCTAGTCTGACTGTTATTATCCACTCCTTTGCCTTCTCTCTGTTGGAGTTGTATCTCCACCTATTGTTTACTCCTTCACCCTTCCCCCCCACCCTGCATTCTGCATTAAAAAAGATTTTTACTAGTTACCGACAGTTCTGAAGAAGGGTCATTGGACCCAAAATGTTAACACTGATTTCTCTCCACAGATGCTGCCAGACCTGCTGAGATTTTCCAGCAATTTCTGCTTTGGTTTCTGAAAAGGACAACAGTCACCCAAGATGCATTAATTGTTACTGGATTCACAGTAATTCTCGCATAGTGTGAGAGAATCGAAAATGGCAGCCTACACTTTCAATATAGCATTTCTGCTCTGCAAGGCTCCATATTCAAGAAAGTAATTATTTTTTCTACTTAGCTTTTGGATAGTCCCTTTAACCCATTATTGGTTTGGGATTAAATCATTCAGCACTCCCTGAAATCCAGGATAAGATTAATATTTTAGTTTGTGAAACACAGACCCTGAAATTCTGTTAGTTTCTTGTATAATTTGTGTTGAGCCATTACTGTGCAGATTCTGCAATCTTCCGTCAAAGTGCAGCAGGGGTCATTAAAAAATCACAGAAATTCAACTGCTTTTGTCAAGTTCTAAGTCTAGAAGCTGTTGCTGGAGACAATAACAAACAACTGTTGAGCAAATTCATACTATATTCCTCTGTTCCCTACAATTCAGGTGTTAATTAAAACCTTTTGCTGTAAAAGGATAAGGAATGAGAGAGCACAGATTTAAAATTTGCAAAATAAGCAAATGCGAGATGAGTAAAATTTCTATACATTGGTTGGTTCCAGTGTGGAATGCACAGCCTGATGTATGGTAGAGGCAGGTACAATTGATGCATTCAAGAAGGCACTGGATAATTATTTAAATAGAAAAAATGTGCAAAGGTATGGAAAGGAGTGTGGGGAAAAGGCAAGAGAATGGCTCTAAAATCATGATGCTCTTTTGGAAAGCTGGTGCAAACACAATAAACTGAATGGGCTTCTTCTGCAACATAACACTTCTGTGATTCTATGATTTTAAATGATTTAGTATCCTTCAATACATTACCAAATATAACGTGAAACTATATGAAATCTAATATTGCAAAAATCTGAGTCTCACCAGGCTCTATACAAAACTATTTCATTTGTTTAAAAGTATGTACACCACCAGAACTGAGTGATTAGTCTGTGAATTACTTTAGAATTAATCATAAAAAATAAATGTTGGCTGTTCCCATATTTGACATCGCTTTTACGCTGGAGACATGCCCAAACCAACCTATCCTGGTGCTGTCTCATTTCCTGAAATTATAAGAGAGATGAATTAAAAAATTCAAACCTCCTGTGCATTGTACATTAACTGCCCAGGAACAGGCTTAACATAGGACCAATTTATTATTTTGAAATGCAAAGTATGTCACTGCCAATTAATGATTCAATCCTTTAGCATTTTCATAACACTTCTGGAATTAAATTGAACTAGCAGTATTTTCTGCGCAGGAGTCCTGCACTTTGATAACTATTTCTAAACTTAAACTAGTGAAACAATACAATAATGTGAGTATTCCATAACGGCATTGATATCACTTCTTAAAATGGGCTGGATAAATGAATGTAGCAATTATAACACTGTTACTGATGTATAGCTCTGTTTAGATTAAGAATATCTAGAATTATGGAAACATAGTTTCTGAAGAATAAAATCATTATTTCGGTAACTCTCTTCTGTATTATCTTCAGTCACTTGTTAGCCATGCCCTTGATTTCTTGAGGTGGCCCATCTGCAGTTGTTTTTAAAATCGCAGGAAGGTATCATGATTTAGTAACCCTAGAGAATGCCCCAGATATAAATATTATTGTACTTGTGCTACTAAATATTCAACATTTATTTAATGATTAGTCAATGGCCATAATGAAGTGACCATGCATTTTTAAAATTTGGCCCTACATTTTAAATCAAAGTATCATGGAAACATCTACTACCCCCTCCACCCCACCTTTGCCTTTCTTAAAACATTTACAGTAGTTGAAACATAAAACTATTTTTGAAAACCACAATCAAAATCATAGCCAATGCAGTAGTACTTATATACATGCTGAAGATTAATATTTGGAAGTGTATAATCCATTCATGCCTTACAAACAGCATTGTATCTCAAACAATTATCAAATTAAGTAACAGCTTCCTAATTCTGACAATTTATCACATTTATCAAGTGCTTTTCAATGGATATCAGTTTTGGATTAAAGAGTCCAGTCATGAATCCTGTACTTTGAGTTAATGTCAGTGGTAGAAACCCCATGACATAGCTTATGATCTAATTTTATTAAACTGTGCTTTAGGCAACAATATCTCTTTGGTTAGGGAATAGCGCTTTAATGACTTTCCGAGTATTATAACTATCTCTTTTAATGATTTAATGAACTGTTTCAGTATTTAGTGCAATAGCCTTTAATTGAATACTACTTAAGAAGTATTAGCTAATTTTATCTATTTGCTTAGAAATGTTTGACCTGTTTCTCTGTTAATAACCTCAGCGATGAATATGCCCTTAATCTACTGGCCTCTATAGCTGAGAAAATTATGCCACTGCCTGTTAGGAATGAAAAAACACACTTATGGTCAGCAGGTTTAATTTGTTTAATCAGTTTGTCATACATTGAATACTAACAGGAAGAGGTTAAGGAGTTTTTGTCTATATGTCAAGTTCAATTCCTGAAAGAAATATCTTGAATCCAATATCAGAGGTAGAACAGAAAACAGACCAAAGTAAAATTTTCTATAATGATCACTTCTACTAAAACTATAAACCTGGCCTTTTACAACTTGTGTACAAGTTTGCTAAAAATAATGCGCAGAACAAATGTTCACCAATACACTTAAACATTTCTTCACATAACAACATAAAATAATTTTTCTTCCTAGATGAACAGAAAAATTTCAGTGGTGTAATTAGCAATAAATTGCTGATATTTTTCTTTGTTTAAGGTTAAAAAGGATTTTAAATTTGAAATGCTTTCTTTATGTGGACACTTTCTGATAATCTCCAAATGCACATTGATCATCTCACTTGCTATGACAATGATTTTACACAAGTTACTGTAGGATATCTCTCACAATTTATTAACTTTGATAGCACAGTAGAGTGTATTTAATATGAATGCAATAAATTCATATTCATCATAATGCACAAATACACTATACATTTCACTGCTATGTGACTGGAGCTGCCAAGATACAGGATTTTTTCATGAGAAGATTAATGAGGAAACAGAGCTATTAGTTTCTCTCTTAAATTGTTCAAAGAAAATGCTATAGACTTGGCAGGCCTACATGCTAAGGCTGACTTCCACTTTGCAACAATGACCCCAACTGGTGCTTTCCAAGGAACTGCAATGGGAATTACTTCAAATAATAGTGGAGGAGTTTTGATCGTCTATTTTCTTACAAATATCCTCATTAATACTCATAACGAAGGCTAACACTTAGTGTCTGCTGCGTGCACTATGCAACATGCAGAAATGTACGTTGGTAATAAAACACTACAGAACAATGTTAAAAACCACACAACATCAGGTTATAGTCCAACAGGTTTAATTGGAAGCTCACTAGCTTTCGGAGCGACGCTCCTTCATCAGGTGGTTGTGGAGGACACAATTGTAAGGTACAGAATTTATAGCAAAAGTTTACAGTGTGATGTAACTGAAATTATACATTGAAAAATACCTTGATTGTCTGTTGAGTCTTTCACCTGTTCAAATACCATGATAGTTTCACTTCTTTCATGTGTAAATCACAAAACCTTTTTTTAAAAGTTCTTTTTTTAAAACCTCTTTTTAAAAAAGGTTTTGTGATTTACACATGAAAGAAGTGAAACTATCATGGTATTTGAACAGATGAAAGACTCAACAGACAATCAAGGTATTTTTCAATGTATAATTTCAGTTACATCACACTGTAAACTTTTGCTATTAATTCTGTGCCTTACAATTGAGCCCTCAACAACCACCTGATGAAGGAGCGGTGCTCCGAAAGCAAGTGTGCTTCCAATTAAACTTGTTGGACCATAACCTGGTGTTGTATGATTTTTAACTTTGCACATCCCAGTCCAACACCGGCATCTCCAAATCATGACTACAGAACAAGATTCAGGTGAAAGCATTTGAAGGTTAAATTTTAGCATTCCTCATTAATCTGGTTCACTACACTAGCATAGACTCAAATTAAGTGCAATGTTGAATTGTATCACATCAGGAACTGATGATACGTGACTTTTACTCTGTAATGGCTGTCCTTTGGATCTTTGTAAAATTATCCTATTCCAGATAGTTCATATATTTTTAACCATATTCTACAATGATGGGAAGAGTTCCAAAGCATGATCAAACAAAATCTTTTGAAAGCGAATTGAGAGGGAGGAGAAATAAAACATATGTACATGCTAATAAAGTGACTATTGAAAGAAGCATTGAAATCATTGGATGTATGACACACGATGGGGCCAACCTTTAGACAGACTGGTGTGCAGAGTGATTGTACTCCTTGCTTAACGTCAGCAGCGAGATACCTAAACCAACTTCTCACATGAAACAAAGATGCTTAATTTCCATAAGGTTCCATTGCTCAGGCAGAATTGATAGGCCATTTGCCAATTTAGGATGAGACAGAGATACTTCTGGCATTGCACCATCCACCCATTCCAAATGCTAACTTCATCCCCCTCCTTTCAACTTATGAACCAGGCAACCAGCCAGGTGGGATGATTTTCATTTGGTTAAGAATTGCTTTCAAGCGCCTAGCAATCCCATAACCTTCAGCAGCATATTTTGTTCTTACTATTTTCAGGCAGCAAGCAACCTTTTAAGGACCCCAATATTTAGTGGAGCTCCCATTCTGTTTCACTGTGCTGCCAGTGAGACCACTGTTTTTGCAGTTTTAATGAGGCAAACAAATATCCGCTCAATATGTGTAGATCATTTCTTCATGTTAGTTTTATTTTAAAGACTAACCAGTTAGGTGAGTGTCATGTTAATAATAATGATCTAATAATCAAGGATTAGTTTATTCAAAAAGTATATCACAGTTACAAGAAACCAACTGATTTCTGCACGTGCAGCTTGCAAACTGACTGGCAGGCAGTGTCACAATATTGCATATATACAGCACTTGGAATCCTTAAAGGTGGATCTCATAAAGGCAAAGTTCACATGCAGCATTTTTTCCTTTCTAAAACAAACTATTTACAATAACAGTGAACCTATGTGTCTCTCCACCATGTAGGTTATTTCCTGTTATATCAAAACCTTGTGATGATGAGTTTGTCTGGAGGTGTTGCTGATTTGCCCACAATCAGCAATGATATTATCTGTTATTCCTATTTGTGTTGCCAAGTGTTTTTCTTGCATAAATTTTACTTATCCTGTTAATTACAGTAAAGGGCTAAATCTTCTTTTTAAAACTGTTTGCAGTGGTTCAAATCATTTTGGCATTTACCTGTTTTGCTTCTAAAGTAGTTTCAGCTCATTTTGACATTTCTGATTTAACAGCCTACATTTGTCGAAGTCTTATCAAAGTTTTAGCCTTCTGTTTGTCAAATATGTTTACTGCATCATATCTTGGTCAAATAACTACCCAGTCTCTGCAACTTTTTGTTTTGCTTTGAAACCTGGATTTTTTTCCACATGCTGTTTCAGTGGTTGCCTGGTTTCCTCTATGCCCCACTTGAGGTCTTTCACTAGGGCATCACAGTTGGCATTTATTTCTAAAAGTATTGTCTCATGAGAGATTTGTTACTCCTTATGGTGTGCTGTTCCTCCTGTTTTGCAGGTATGTAATTTTCTCCAGCATTGCCTTGTGTTCAAGCCAACTTTTCTATTGCTTGTAGCTGTAGCTGGGCAGCACGGTGGCACAGTGGTTAGCACTGCTGCCTCACAGCACCAGAGACCTGGTCCCGACTCAGGTGACTGACTGTGTGGAGTTTGCACATTCTCCCCGTGTCTGCGTGGGTGTGCTCCGGTTTCCTCCCACACTCCAAAGATGTGCAGGTTGGGTGAATTGGCCATGCTAAATTGCCCGTAGTGTTAGGTAAATGTAGGGTAATGGGTGGGTTGCGCTTCGGCGGGTTGGTGTGGACTTTTGGGCCGAAGGGCCTGTTTCCACACTGTAAGTAATCTAATCTGCTTCGGTTGAGACTGATCTGTTTTACGTGGAAGTTACTCCGCTGCTTTTTGTAACCTAGCAACCCTTTCATTAGATTGATTACACCAAGTTTGTAATTCACCCTGCTTCCATTTTTTCTCTTCTAGCTCTTCATTAAACTTTGTGAAGTGAGCAAAGTTTCTCTTCATTATCTTAAGGATGTGGATTTCAAGTTTAGATTTATCCTTGGCTCATGAACCAGCAATTTCCCCTTGATCTTTCATTTTTATCTCCACATCCAACTGACATTTAAGCCTCCCTTATTCAGAAAAAAGTGATGTGTTGTGTCTTTCTTTCATATTCAGTTCTGCAGGTATTCCTTGAGTAGTCTGCTTTAGATTCTATTGTGTCTGTGATATCTGATTTGTTCCAGAGATTGTGACAAGTGTGAGGTCTCAACATGCTGAAAAGTCTGAAAAGTCCAGACAGATTAATTGTACCTGTGCTTCAACACTATTGACCCAACATATGTACTTGGTGAACCATTTTTGTATGCTGAAAGTTTTATATTTGTAGGTTTCATCATGGCTTCTCATATTAGTGAGTACAGTTTGTAGAATTGCAGGGATTGTATTTTGCATCTGTGTCAACCTTGGCCAAGAATAACTATCACATTTTGTCCAAGGACAGGTAACTTGAAAATTTTGAAAACAGATGTGTGATGATATTAATGTTTTCCATGTGATTGACAGTGAGATAAATATGTTCCCCAGTTTACCTCATTGTACATATCATCAGATTCTGATTTGTTGATCTGATGGGATATCAGATGGCTTTTAAGATAGTTTGAAGGTGTTTCTTGTTTTGGTAGTGTGTAGCTCTTCAGAGATGTGTCTGACAAATCTGTTAGAATTCTGTTAAACTTCATCCAGTTCCAGGCCTCTCTAGTCCAAAGCTCCTTCTGGGTAGGATGCCACTTCTGATTCCAGGTCAATACCCACCTACCGGACACCTAAGTACTCACCTGCAATCTCTGTCTCCAGATGTCTCCTCCAACGCTGCCTCCTCTCCCCACCGAAAACCCTCTCCCACCATCCCCTTTATCTGCAGCTCTCCTTACACCCATCTCCAGTCCCAAAGAAGGGTTACACCAGAAATGTTGATTTCTCCATCTCCTGCTTGCCTACCTTGGATTCCAGCATCTGCAGATTTTTTTTCTCTTCCGGCAGCAATGAGCAAGTTAGACAAAGGAGAGCCAGTGGATGAGACCTATTTGGATTTCCAGAAGGCCTTTGGCAAAGTGTCACACAGCATGCTGCTAAGTAAGATATGAGCCCATGGTATTAGGGACAAGGTGCTAGCATGGATAGAGAACTGGGTGACTGGCAGAATGCAGAAAATGGGGATAAAGGAGTCTTTATTAGAACGTCAGCTGATAACTTGAGGAGTTTCGCAAAGGGTCAGTTGTGGGACCATAGCTATTCACATTATACATTAATGATCTGGATAAAGGAACTGACTACATTGTTACTAGGTTTACAGATAAAACAAAGATAGGTAGAGGGACAGGTAGTGTTGAGGAAGCAGGATGCTGTAGAAGGACTTGGCCAGTTGCAGACTGTCTGGGAGAGTTGGTAAAGAAGTGGTAGATGTGTCCAGAGGTTTACAAGAATGATTCTAGGAATGAAGAGTTGTCATATGAGGACCAGCTGAGGATTCTAGATTTGTACTTGATGGAGTTTAAAAGTATGAAGGGGATCTCATTAAACTTATATAGAATTAATTGATTTATTGTTGTCACATGTACCAAGATACAGTGAAAGTGTTGTTTTGTGTGTTATTAGGTAGATTGTACCATATACAGTGCATCATGGAAGGAGAATAGAGTGCAAAATACAGTGTTACAGCCTCAGAGAAGATGCAGAGAGAGCCGTCAGATGAACATTTGAGAGGTTCATACGAAAGTCTGATAACAACAGTTCTTGAATCTATTTGCAACATGTATTCAAATGTTTATATCTTCTGTCTGATAGAAGAGGGTGGAAGAGAGAATGGATGTGGAGAAGATGTTCCTCCTGGTAGTAGAGACTATGACCTGAGGGCACAGCCTCAGCATGAAGAGACAACTCTTTACAACTGAGCTGAGGAGGAATTTCTTCTGCCAGAGGATGGTGACTCTGTGGAATCCATTACCACAGAAGGCTGTAGAGGCCAAGTCATTGAGTGTAGTTAACACAGAGATAGATAAGTTCTTGATCAGTAAGGAAATTAAGGATTATGGGACATGGCAGGAGAGGTTGTTGAGAAAGATATTAGACATGGCAGACCAAACTCAATGGACTGAATGGCCACTTCTACTCCTGTGTCTTATTGTCTAATGGAATATGTAACTGCCAGTGACCTTTTATCCACATGCCTCACAAAATTGATTGAAAATAGACATTTCCTTGGTAATTGCAGAAGGCCATACCTTGCATATGGGTTGTTTGGTTGTTCTAAAACTCATGTCTACCAATGAATCTATGCTCAAGAACTGTAAGCTTCATTGACCTGTGAGGATTACTTCATACCCCAGTCGTCCATTCCTCAGTAGCTCAAGAAAGCTATAAGCCTCCAGTTTATCTTGCAAATCCTTCTGGAGAGCTTCCATTATAGGTGATGTGATCACCATCCCAACAATTTGGTTTTCTAATTCCTAATCTGAAAAATCATGGAAAAGCCACTTTTCTCTGCATCTGCTCATAAAGTGAACCATGGATCCTGTAGGCTTCTATCTAAATGATATGAATTCTAGTCAATGAAAATGCAAGTTTTATCTGACTCTGAGTTGAGTCTTCTCATACAATCCATATCTTCTGGGGATATTTTAGCTCTGATGTGCTAATGTGGTGCTAATCTGCTGTAGTCCTTTGTTCCCAATTGCTAAGGAAATGTTAGTGGATTATATTTATTGCAGCAGACATACCCAATTCCAGAAAACAAAGCTCTGAAAACATCTTAAACACTTAAATTCTGTTGGAAGTCTTCTGATACACAATTTAAAACAGGAAATTTTGTGGACTTTCTGACAAATTACTTTTGACCTTTCCTTGCTTACTACTGATCCGGCACACAGTCCAATCATGTCTTTCTCAAGTGAGTTAAACTAGCCTATCAAGCTGTGTTTACAACATTCCTCGATGCTGTAACCAAACAAGACATCTTGAGTTGTCTCATGTTCTTCAGCATAATTGAAGTCTGTCAACCGTGTGTTTCCCTTATAGATTAATTGCTTTGTTAACTGTTCAAGCATCATAAAGCTCCCTCTGTGCTATAGACATAAAGTCATGGAGTCATAGAGTTATACAGATGGAAACAAACCCTTTGTTCCAACTAGTCCATGCCAACCAAGTTTCCCAAACTAAACTAGTCCCACTTGCCTACATTTGGCCGATATCCCTGTAAACCTTTCCTATTTATGTACCTGTCAAAATATCTTTTAAATGTTGTAACTGTACCTGCACTTACCACTTCCTCTGGCAATTCATTCCACATACAAACCACCTTCAGGTCCCTTTTAAATTTTTCTCCTCGCTCCTTAAGAATTTGCTCCCGAGTTTGGAACTTCGCCGCTCCAGGGAAAAGACCTTTGCTATTCATCTTTTCTATGCCCCTCAAAATTTTATAAACCTCTGCAAGGTCACCCCTCAGCATCCTATGCTGTGGTGAAAAAAGTCTCAGATTATCCAGCCTATCCTAATAACTCAAACATTCCAGTCCTTGCAACAATCTGGTAAATTTTGAACCTTCTCCAATTTAATAATATGCTTCCTATAGCAGAGCAGCCAGAACTCTACACTCCAAAAGTGGCCTCACCAATGACCTATACAACCTTAACATGATATCCCAATTCCTGTACTCAATAATCTGAGCAATAAAGGCAAGCATGCTTAAACACCTTCTTAACCAACCTGTCTATCTACCTGTGACGCAACTTTCAAAGAACAATGTACCGAACCCCTAAGTCTTTCTGTTCAACAACACCCTATCATTAACTGATTAGGAATAGTCAACATGGCTTTGTTTGTGGGAAATAACCAAAAATATTCATGAGGGCAGAGTGGTAGACATTGTTTACATAGACTTTAGTAGAGCCTTTGACAAGATTCCACATGGTACACTAATTAGTAAAATCAGATCACATGCAATTCACTGAGAGATTGCCAACTCGATACAAAATTGGCTTGATGGTAGTAGACCGAGACTGGTGGTAGGGATGTAATTTGGACTGAAGGTCTGTGACCAGACTGTTCCACAGGGATCATTACAGGGTCCACTTTTGATTGTCATTTATGTAAATGATTTGGATGAGAATTTAGGAGGTTAAATAACTGCACAGAGGCTGATATACCGTATATAAGTCCTGCCCTTGTTTGTTTTACCAAAGTGCAATGCCTTGCAATTATCAAAATTAAACTGCACCTGCCATTCCTCAGACCATTGGCCCAATTGATCAAGATGTCTTTGTAATCTTAGATAACTTCCTTCACTGTCCACTATACCACTAATTTTGGTGTCATCCACAAATTTACTTATCAGGTCTCCTGTAGTGATTGGATTAAGGATCAGGTGGATCTCATTGAGCATGAGACCCTGATTGGGGTTGTTAACCTGGGCTAATTAGGGAGTCCTGGCTGACTGTTACAAACCAGAGATTCAGAGAGAGTCTCCTCATTCTAGGGACTGGCTCTGAGCTGGCTGGTCAGTCAGAGATCATGTACTGTGCAGACATAAATAAAGGATGACTTAGTGATGGGATACCAGCCTCTGTGCAATTCTTAAAAAAAACAGGAGATTAAGAGAGTTTCCTCATTCTAGGGACTGACTTTGAGCTGGCTGGTTCAAACTCATACATTGTGCACATGTAAGTAAAGTAAATATAAATGATGAAGAGCGGTGGACCCAGCACCGATCCTTATGGCACACCACTGGACACAGGCCACCTGTCCAAAAAGCAACCCTCCACCACTATTCCCTGTCTTCTTCCTTCCAGTCAGTCCTGTATCCAAATGGCTAGTTCTCTCTGTATTCCATGTGATCTAACCTTGTTAACCAGTCTACCATGAGGAACCTTGTCAAACGGGTTATTGAAGTCCATATAGATCACATCCACCGTTCTGCCATCATCAATCCTCTTTGTTACTTCTTCAAAACCTTCAATTTAGTGAGACATATTCTCCCACGCACAAAGCCATGTTGACTATCTCTAATCAGGTCAGGCAGCATCCAAGGAGCAGGAGAATCGACGTTTCGGGCATAAACCCGAAATGAGGAAGGTGTGCCAAGCAGGCTAAGATAAAAGGTAGGGAGGAGGGATTTGGGGGACGGGCGTTGGGAATGTGATAGGTGGAAGGAGGTTAAGGTGAGGGTGATAGGCCGGAGAGGGGGTGGTGGCAGAGAGGTCGGGAAGAAGATTGCAAGTCAAGAAGGCTGTGCTGAGACCGAGGGTTGGGACTGAGATAAGGTGGGGGTAGGGGAAATGAGGAAGCTGGAGAAATCTGCATTCATCCCTTGTGGTTGGAGGGTTCCTAGGTGGAAGATGAGGCGCACTTCCTCCAGGCGTCGTGTTGCCATGGTCTGGCGATGGAGGAGGCCAAGGACTGCATGTCCTTGGCGGAGTGGGAAGGAGAGTTAAAGTGTTCAGCCACGGAGTGGTTGGGTTGGTTGGTGCAGGTGTCCCAGAGATGTTCTCTGAAACATTCCACAAGT
>NC_057718.1:62060818-62079469 GCF_004010195.1 Chiloscyllium plagiosum
CCTCTCCAGCCTATCACCCTCACCTTAACCTCCTTCCACCTATCACATTCCCAATGCCCCTCCCCCAAGTCCCTCCTCCCTACCTTTTATCTTAGCCTGCTTGGCACACCCTCCTCATTCCTGAAGAAGGGCTTATGCCCGAAACGTCAATTCTCCTGCTCTTGGATGCTGCCTGACCTGCAGCGCTTTTCCAGCAACATATTTTTCAGCTCTGATCTCCAGCATCTGCAGTCATCACTTTCTCCTATCCCTAATCAGTCCTTGTTTTTCCAAATACATGTAAATCCTTTCTCTCAGACTCCTCCAACAACTTGTCCACCATCGTTGTCAGGCTCATTGGTCTATAGTTTCCTGGTTTTTCCTTACCATCTTTCTTAAACAGTGGCACCACATTAGCCAACCTCCATTTTCTGGCACTTCTCCTGTGACTATCGATGATACAAATATCTCAGGAAGGGGTCCAGCAATCACTTCCCAACTTCCAAGTTCTAAGCTACACCTGATCAGGTCCACCTTTAAGCATTTTAAGACATCCAGCACCTCCTCCTCTGTAATATGGATATTTTTCAAGATATTACCACCTATTTCCCCACATTCTATATCTTCCATGTCCTTCTCCACAGTAAACACTGATGCAATATATTCATTTAGTATCGTCCCCATCTTCTGTGGTTCTACACATAGACTGTCTTGCTGATCTTTGAGGGTCCCTATTCTCTCTCTAGTTAACTTGCTGACTAAATGAATTAAGCAATCCCTTTAGATTCTCATTAATCCTCTTTGGCAAAGCTATCTCATGTCCCCTTTTCACCTTCCTGATTTCCCTCTTAAGTATACTCCTATTACCTTTATACTCTGCTAAGGATCTACTCAATCTCTGCTGTCTATAGTTGACATATGCTTCTTTCTTTTTCATAACCAAAACCTCAATTTCTCTCAACATCCAGCATTTTCTCCATCTACCAGCCTTGCCTTTCACTCGAGCAGGAATATACTGTATCTGGACTCTTGCTATCTCATTTTTGGAGGCTTCCCATTTTCTAGCCGTCCCTTTAGCTGCAAACATCCGCACTCAATCAACCTTTGAAAGTTCTTGCCTAATACCATCAAAATTAGCCTTCCTCTAATTCAGAACTTCATCTCTTAGATTTGATCTATCCTTTTCCATTATTATTTTAAAACTGATAGAATTATGGTCACTGGCCCGAAAGTGCTCCCCCACTGACACCTGTCCTGCTTATTCCCCAAGAGTAGGTCAAGTTTTGCACCTTCTCTAGTAGGTACATCCATATACTGAACCAGAAAATTTTCTTGTACGCACTTAACAAATTCCTCTCCATCTAAACCCCTAACACTATGTCTATATCCCAGTCTATATCCTTAATCTTGTCTGCCAAGGTTGTCTTATATACCCTTTTTGCACTCCCGATTTCCCTCTTAAGAATGCAGCTACATCCCTTATGTTCTTCAAAAGATTCACTTAATCTCAGTTGTCTATACCTAATATATGACTCATATTCATTCTTGACCAGAACCTCATTATCTTCATTCATTCATTGTTCCATACTGATCAGCCTTATTCTTCATGCTAGCAGGAACAGCAGGAATATAATGCCTCTGAACTTTCATTATCTCAGTTTTGCAAACCTCCCACTTATCTGCATACAGTCTGCTTCAATCAACTTTTGAAAGTTTCTGTCTCATACTATCAAAATTTGCCTTCATCCAAATAAGAATTTTAACATCTATACAAGGTCTATCCTTTTTCATAATTCCATTAGTTTTAAAATAGTTATGAAGACTGGTTTCAAAGTGCTCCTCCACTAACACTTCAGTCTCTTGCCCTACCTTATTTCCCAAGAGACAGTAAAGTTGTGCTTTTTCTCAGGTAAGTACACCTAGACATTGATAAAGACAAGTTTTTTGAACATATTTAACAAATTCCTCATTATCCACTTTCACACTTTCACAGTCCCAGTCAATATTTGCAAAGTTATAATCCCCTCCTATTACAAACCCATCATTCTTCCATATATCTGATATCTCTCTACATATTTACTCCTCAATTTCCCTCTGACTATTGGAGGGCCTATAATACAATTCCATCAAGGTGATCATCCCTATCCTATTTCTGAATTGTACCCGCATAGTTTCACTGGACGATCCCTCAGAAATATCCTCTTCAAGACAGCAGTAATAGAACACAGAACATTACAGCCAGTGCAGGCTCTTCAGCCCTCGATGTTGCACCAACCTGTGAAACCAATCTGAAACCCATCTAACTTAAACTATGACATTTTTGTCCATATGTCTATCCAGATACCATTTAAATGCCCTTAAAGTTGGCAAGTCTACTACTATTGCAGGCAGAACATTCCATGCCCCTGCTACTCTGAATAAAGAAATTATCTCTGACATCTGTCCTCTATCTATCACCCCTCAATGTAAAGCTACGTCCCCTCAGGCTCACCATCGCCATCCGAGGAAAAAGGCTCTCACTGTCCACCTATCTTATATAAGTCACCTCTCAAACTTCTACTCTCCAAAAAAAACAGCCTCAAGCCCCTCAGCCTTTCCTTGTAAGACTTTCCCTCCATAACAGGCAACATCAGAGTAATTCTCCTTTGAACCCTTTCCAAAACTTCCACATCCTTCCTATAATGTGGTGCAATATACAACTGTATGCAATACTCCAAAGCGGCCACACCAGAGTTTTATACAGCTGCAGCATGATGTCATGGTTCTGAAACTTAATCCCTCTATCAACAAAAGCAAACACACCGTATGCCTTCTTAACAGCTCTATCAACATGGGTGGCAACTTTCAGGGATCTATGTACCTGGATACCGAGATCCCTCTGCTCATCTACCCTACTAAGAAGCTTACCATTAGCCCAGTACTCCACATTCCTGTTGCTCCTTCCAAAGTGAACCACTTCACACTTTTCCACATTAAACTCCATTTGCCATCTCTCAGCCCAGTTCTGCAGCTTATCTATGTCCCCCTGTAACCCACAACATCCTTCTGCACTATCCACAACTCTACCAACCTTAGTGTCATCCGCAAATTTACTAACCCATCCATCTTCGCCCTCATCCAGGTCATTTATAAAAATGACAAATAGCAGTGGACTTAGAACATATCCTTGTGGTACACCACTTGTAACTAAACTCCAGGATGAACATTTCCATCAACCACTACCCTCTATCTTCTTTCGGCTAGTCAATTTCTGATCCAAACTGTTAAATCACCCTCAATCCCATGCCTCCGTATTTTGTGCAAGAGCTTACTATGGGGAACGTTATCAAACACCTTAGTGAAATCCATGTACACCACATCAATCATTTTACCCTCATCTGCCTGTTTGGTCACTTTCTCAAAGAACTCACTAAGGTTTGTGAGGCACAATCTACCCTTCACAAAACCGTGTTGATTATACCTAATCAACTTATTCCTTTCCAGATGACTATAAATCCTATCTCTTATAACCTTTTCCAACACTTTACCCACAACCGAAGTAAGGCTCACTAGTCTATAATTACCAGGGTTGTCTCTACTCCCCTTCTTGAACAAGGGGACAACATTTGCTATCCTCCAGTCTTCTGGCACTATTCCTGTAGACAATTATGACATAAAGATCAAAGCCAAAGACTTGACAATCTCCTCCCTGACTTCCCAGAGAATCCTTGGATAAATCCCATCCGGCCCAGGGGACTTATCTATTTTCACACTTTCCAGAATTGCTAACACTGCCTCTTGGTGAACCACAACCCTGTCTAGTCTAGTAGCCTGTATTTCCTCAACAACATTATCATTTTTTAGAGCGACACTAATGAAAAATATTCATTTAGCATTTTCCCATCTTCTCTGACTCCACACGCAACTTCCCATTACTATCCTCGATTGGCCCTAATCTTACTCTAGTCATTCCTTTATTCCTGATATACCAAAAGAAAGCCTTAGGGTTTTCCTTGATCCTATCCACCAAAACTTCTCATGTCCCCTCCTGACTCTTGTTGGCCTGTCTACATACTGTGTCAGGAAACTCTCCTGCAAACATTGGACATAAACTGACTTGAACCAGTCGATATTTGGGAAGTTAAAGTCCCCCATAACAACTACCCTGAAGCTATCACTCCTATCCAGAATCATTTTAGCTATCCTTTCCTCTATATCTCTGGAACTATTCTGAGGTCTATAGAAAACTCCCAACAGGGTGACCTCTCCTTTCCAGTTTCTAACCTCAGTCCATACTACCTCAGTAGACTAGTCCTCAAACGTCCTTTCTGCAGCCATAATACTGTCTTCAGCTAACAATGCCACATGCCTCTGCCTTTGGCCATCTTCTCTGTTCTTACTGAAACATCTAAATACAGGAACCTGCAACAACCACTCCTGACCCTGCTCTACCCATGTCTCCAAAATAGCCACATCGAAATCCTAGGTATCAACACATGCTGCAAATTTAAGCATTTTATTCCGGATGCTCCTGGCGTTGAAGCAGACACACTTCAAACCAACTTTTTGCTTGCCAGTGCCCTCATGCGACCTTGAAATCTTACTTTGGATCTCACAACTCTCAACCTCCTGTATACTTGAACTACAATTTGGGTTCCCATCCCCTTGCTGAATTAGTTTTAACCCACCTAAGAGCATTAGCAAATTTCCCCCACAGGATATTGGTACCCCTCTAGTTCAGGTAAAGACCATCCTGTTTGTAGAGGTCCCACCTACCCCAGAATGAGCTCCAATTATCCAGGAATCCAAAACTCTCCCTCCTGCACCATCCCTGTAGATACGTGTTTAACTCCTCTCTCTCGCTCTGTCCCTCTCTCTGTATTCCTCGCCTCATTAGCACATGGCACGAGCAACAAATCACATGTAACAACTCTGTTTGTCCTCGCTCTAAACTTCCACTCTAACTCCCTGAATTTCTGCCTTAAATCCTATCTCTCTTCCTACCTATGTAGTTGGTACCTATGTGGACCATGACTTGGGACTGCTCCCCATCAAACATCCCGAAAACACGATCAGAGACATCACGAACCCTGGCACCTGGGGAGCAACACACCAACCATGAGTCTCTCTCATTCCCACAGACCCTCCTATCTGTCCCCCTAACTATGGAGCCCCCAATGACTAATGCTCTGCTCCTCTTCCCCCTTCCATTCTGAGCAACAGGGTTAGACTCTGTGCCAGAAACCTGTGCCCCATTGCTTACCCCTGGTAAGTACCCCACCCCCACAACAGTATCCAAAACTGTATACTTGTTGTTGAGGGGAACAACCACAGGGAATTCCTGCACTGCCTGCCGGTTCCCTTTCTAATCCCCTGACTGTAACCCATCTACTTTCATTTTGTATTTGAGGTGTCACTACCTCTCTGTAACTCTTCTCAATAACCCCCTCCGCCTCCCGAATAATCTGAAGTTCATCCAACTCCAGCTCCAGCTCCTAATGCGGATTTCAAGGAGCTGGAGTTGTGTGCACTTCCCACAGATGCAGTCAGCAGGGACCCTTACCTCCCACATTCTGCAGGAGGAACATTCAACTGCCCTAACCTCCATTCCCATTATTCTAAATTCCCAATGAGATTCCAGAAAAACTCAAAAAAAGAAAAACTTGTCCACTTACCACTCCGGTGCACAGAACCTTTTTTTTGGTTAGAGGAGGTAGATGGGTAGGAGAGAATACCCATGTAGTGTTTTGGGTATAACAACTACTCAAATATAAAGCCTCACTTACCCAACAGTCCCATAACCATTCCTGCTCAGTGTGCACTCCGCCTATACATGAGGTGAGTTTATGTACTTTAAATTTACCTTCCCGTTGGGCCTCTGGTCCTTGCTGTCACTCCTCCCACTTCAACTGCAGCCAGAAAAAAAGTTGTTTTCCTTAAGCAAAAATGCCACTTTCCCTAGTCTCTAGTTTTTCTTTCTATCCTTCCATTAGCATCTAAACCCTAGAACATTGAGCTGCCAGTCCTGTCCCTCCCTTAGCCATGTTTCTGTAAAAGCTATGATGTTCCAGTCCCATGTTACTATATATGCTCTGAGCTCAACTGCTTTAACTGTAAGACCCCTTGCGTTGAAATAAAGTAATTTAATCCTTCAGAATTGAAACTTTATTGCTGGAACAGCACAGCAGGTCAGGCAGCATCCAGGGAACAGGAGCACTTAATCCTTCAGAATTACCTCGTTCTCTGACTTGCTCTTGCCCGCCTTTTCTAATTAATTTGCTTTTTTTAAATTCAGAACCGTCCTCATCTGTCCTTCTATTCTCACTACTTTATAGGATGCCCTCAACCCCCCCTCCCTACAAGTTTAAAGGGTCCCAAATAGCACTAGTAAATATCCCTGCCAGGACATTGATCCTCCTCCAGTTCAGGTGAAACCCACCTTTTTTGAATGGGTTTTTCCTGCTTGAGAAGAGATCTCAAATGATCCAATAATCTGAGTACTTGCCCATTGCACCATCTCCTCAGCTAGTGATTTATTCACCCTATTGTCTTATTCCTACTCTCACGAGCATGAGGTACCAGGAGTAATCCAGACTTTACTACCTTTGAGGTTCTGATTTTAATCACCTAACCTCCTGTATTCACTCTTCAAAGCCTCAACCCTTTCCCTAAATATATCGTTGTTACCAACATGTACAACTATTTCCAGCATTTTACTCTCCCTTTTGACAATATGCTGCAACCATTTTCAGATGTCCTTGACCTTGGCACTAGGGAGGCAACATACCATCCTGAATTTATGCTCATGGCTGCAGAATCTCTGATGTGTGCCCCTGACAGCAGAGTCCCTAAAACAATTATTTTTTCAATCTTGACAAAGTCCACTTAGCGTAAGATTCGTGCTGGGCCCTGTACTTTTTGTCATTTATATAAATGATTTGGATGCGAGCATAAGAGGTACAGTTAGTAAGTTTGCAGATGACACCAAGATTGGAGGTGTAGTGGACAGTGAAGAGGGTTACCTCAGATTACAACAGGATCTAGACCAGATGGGCCAATGGGCTGAGAAGTGACAGATGGAGTTTAATTTAGATAAATGGGAATATTGCATGCAATTCTGGTCTCCTTCCTATCGGAAAGATGTTGTGAAACTTGAAAGGGTTCAGAAAAGATTTACAAGGATGTTGCCAGGGTTGGAGGATCTGAGCTACAGGGAGAGGCTGAACAGGCTGTGGGCTGTTTTCCCTGGAGCGTCGGAGGCTGAGGGGTGACCTTATAGAGGTTTGCAAAATTATGAGGGACATGGATAGATTAAATAGACAAAGTCTTTTCCCTGGGGTGGGGAATCCAGAACTAGAGAGCATAGGTTTAGGGTGAGAGGGGAATGATATAAAAGAGACCTAAGGGATAACTTTTTCACACAGAGGGTAGTACGTATATGGAATGAGCTGCCAGAGGATGTGATGGAGGCTGGTACAATTGCATCATTTAAGAGGCATTTGGATGGGTAAATGAATAGAAAGGGTTTGGAGGGATATGGGCCAGGTGCAGGTAGGTGGGACTAGATTGGGTTGGGATATCTAGTCGGCATGGACAGGTTGACCGTAGGGTCTGTTTCCATGCTGTACATCTCTGTGACTCTATCTGGCTGCCATTTCTACTTTCCTGATACTATCCCCTCAATAGTGCCCAAAATGGTATATCTGTTTAAGAGGAATTGCCACAGGAGACTCCTGAACTATGTTCTCACATCTCCTGACAGTCACCCATCTATCTGACTGAACTTGTGAGGTGACCACCTCTCTAAAGTGACTAAACATCACACTCTGTACCTCCTATGTGCACCTTAGTGACTCAAACTGCCTTTCCAGCTGATCTAAATGATCTGACATGAGATGATGAGGTGAGAGTGACTGTCCTTCAAATCAAAGCTGTATTTGACTGAGTGCGGCATCAATGAGCATCAGCGTGCTGTTGTTGGTTGGTCAGCTGGGTGATGTTCCTTCTCCAGAGTGTGTCTTTCTGGATTTACTTATTATTGCTGTGGTACCTATTGCTTTGCATTTCGATTGTTGGAATGCTGTGATCTCTAGGACTGATGATCATCTGCTTTCTGTCCAGATGATAAATTTACATCTTCCTGATGAGCTGCCTACTGTGAAGGAACAGAATATTTAAAACTGCAAATTATGACAGTATATTCACTTTCACCACTTATAATCAAGGTGATAACTTGTTTATCCTTGTTAAGAGCATTGTAGGTTTTACAATGCTCAATTCTGGCAATGAGTTGACAGAGTTATCAAAATGAAATTTGCCTTTTGGAAGAGTGGTGTGGCTGTAGCATATCATTAGACTTTGTACTGAATGTAAGTCACTGAAGGATGTTCTACTAGACACATATACTGGATTTATTTGATTTTTTTTTATTATTCCTTTGGCAACTTTCATTGCTACCTCATCTTTTCATTTGATTAGGCCTAGTGGAGACGGTGTATGGTGTTGAATTTCCCAATCCTTTATCAAGCAGTTAACTGTGAACTGTGCCATTTTTCACTCACCACATTATCTGGAAAGTCACATCATGGACAAAGGGGAAATGGGAGTAAATTTAAGTTATGATTGCTTTTCCCATCTAAAGTCCGAGACACCCCAATATATTGCATGATTTACTCCTTTGTTTTCCACTCCTGTCCCTTACTAAGATAGGCCAAAGGATGTTCCCAAACTCTAGTTTTTAAATTCCAATTTTAAAACCTTTGAAATAAAATTAAAGATCCTGTTTATTACCAAAATTTCAAAATGTGGGGAACTGTTTTGCTACTTCATTCTTAAACAAATATAAATGCTTAGGAAATTAAGGAGGACAGGGGAGGAAATAAGTTACAAGTTGCAAGTTTTGGAAAATCCAGACATGTTAAAATATCAGTTCATGTGATTTATAGCTTCCAAGGGTCAGTGTCCATTCATAGTTTCCTTGGGCAGCTGGTCAAAGTTGTTTTTTCTTCTTGCGAGCAGAACATGGGCTTCTTTCCAGCTAACAACTGGGGAACAAAAATAGATAGTCAGAGGCAGGCTGCCGACTCAGCCTGGACCCCTGTTCGACCCCTGGAGGTCAAACAGCAAATAATGTAAATTGCAGATTTGTGTACTTAGCAATTCAACAAGTTCAGTCATCAGTCATTTGACAGAAAGGCATTTCAGGTGCTAATGACCCACCTTGGGAGTCTAATTGGAAGCTCATTAAGTTTTACAATCCTCATTAGTGTTTCCACTGTGAGGTGACATGGGAATTAGTTTGAATCTTACCATGGCAGATGTTGAAATTTGAAGTCAATAAAATTCTGGGACAAACAAAAGCTGGACTAATGGTGACCATGTAAACTCTGCTGATTGTTCTAATAATCCACCTGCTTCTCTAAGGTCCTTTAAGGAAGGAAATCTGACATCCTTACCAGGTCTGGCCCACATGTAACTTCACACCCACAACAACTAAACTGACCCTTAACTACCTTCTGGGCAATTAGGAATACGCAATAAATGCTGGTCTACAGTAGTTGGGGGGTAAGCAAAAAAAAAGAAAAATAATCAACAAGAAATGTAGAGAGTCGAGGGAAAATAAATGCTGGTCTAGCTAGTGAAACTTACATGCAGTGAACAAATACAAAAAAAATGTTCTTCAAATTTCCCTGAGACGTGGTTGACGATGCTCTCCACCGCATCTCCTCCACTTCTCGCGCCTCCGCCCTTGAACCCCGCCCCTCCAATCGCCACCAGGACAAAACCCCACTGGTCCTCACCTACCATGCCACCAACCTCCAGATACATCGTATCATCCTTCGTATTTTCCACCACCTCCAAACAGACCCCACCACCAAGGATATATTTCCCTCTGTGAGAAACAAAAGCTCACTCACTTTAATAATTTCAGTCCGAGACGAATATCTGAATAACAGCTTCTTTTTTATTTATACACACCTCTGGGACACCCGCACCAACCAACCCAACCGCCCTGTGGCTGAACACTTTAACTCCCCCTCCCACTCTGCCAAGGACATGCAGGTCCTTGGCCTCCTCCATCGCCAGACCATGGCAACACGCCTCCTGGATGAAGAGTGCCTCATCTTCTGCCTAGGAACCCTCCAACCACAAGGGATGAATGTAGATTTCTCCAGCTTCCTAATTTCCCCTCCCCCCCCACCTTATCTCAGTCCCAACCCTCGGACTCAGCATTGCCTTCTTGACCTACAGTCTTCTTCCTGACCTCTCCGCCACCACCCCCTCTCTGGCCTATCACCCTCACCTTAACCTCCTTCCACCTATCACATTCCCAAAGCCCCTCCCCCAGGTCCCTCCTCCCTACCTTTTATCTTAGCCTCCTTGGCACACCTTCCTCATTCCTGAAGAAGGGCTTATGCCCGAAACGTCGATTCTCCTGCTAGTTGGATGCTGCCTGACCTGCTGCGCTTTTCCAGCAACACATTTTTCAGCTCTGATCTCCAGCATCTGCAGTCCTCACTTTGTCCTAGTTGGGCCGAAGGGCCTGCTTCCATACTGCAGGGAATCAAATTTACCTGAATCGCTGCTAATTGTGTGGAGGACCTGGTGTCCAGGCACAGCAAGCGGTAAAAAAGGCAAATGGTATGTTGGCCTTCATTGCGAGAGGTTTTCAGTACAGGAGCAGGCAAGTGTTATTGCAGTTATACAGGGCCTTGTGAGACCACAACTAGAATATTGTGTGCAACTCTTGTCTCCTTTCCAGGGAAAGGATGCTCTCGCTTTCAAGGGAATACAGCAAAGGTTTACCAAGCTGATTCTGGGCATGGCAGGACTGACATGTGAGGAGAGATTGACTAGGTTGGAATTGTTTTCACTGGAGTTCAGATGAGTGAGGGGGGTTCTCATAGAAACTTGTAAAATTTTAACAGGACTAGATAGGATAGATGCAAGGAGGATGTTCCTGATGGTAGGTGCATCCAGAACCAGGGTCACAGTCTGAGGATTCCGGGTGGACCATTTAGGACAGAGATAAGGAGAAATTTCTTCACTCAAAGAGTGGTGAGCCTGTGGAATTCATTACCCAGGAAGTAGTTGATGCTAAAACATTGAATGTATTCAACAAGCTGCTAGCTATAACACTTGGGGTGAATGGGATCAAAGGTTATGGGGAGAAAGCGGGATTTGGCTCCTGAGTTGGATGATCACCCGTGATCGTGATGAATAGTTGAGCAGGCTCAAAGAGTCGAATGGCCTCTTCCTGCTCCTACCTTCTATGTTTCTGTTTCTAAATTCTGTGGGGTCACACTATCTGCTCTGAGTCATGATTAATGATGGGAGTAAGCAAGTGTCAATGTCTCCAGAATGACAGCCCCACTGATGAACCTGCTTGCGGAGACAGAAGGCCTGTCTGGGTGTCCTTTAAACACGGTGCCCGGACCTTCAATCTTGTGAGGTCAACTGCATCGCCATCCCTGCTGGAAGATTCACTGCAATCCTTGCGCACTCTTATTTAATTAGCTGACCATTACATAATCATGTGCGAAAAGCCATTCTACAAATGAGCGAAAGTGATATTAACGTACAGTTCCACTGTGAAACCTCTATTTCAGAACAGAGATTCTCCAAACAAAGTCAGTTTACTATGTTATTATTCCTGTGCTTCACTTTCTAAAATCAACAATGTTTCCTTATGTAGCTCCATGCTGTAACAGCATAATTCAGTGTGTACCAGGTTTAATTTCCACAGAAGCATTGCATCAACATGAACATAAACAATCATTGGAAAAAACAACTTCAACCAAAAGTGCTTCAATTTTCTGGACTAATATGTTGAAGACTTAGAGTTTTGAGTAAGATGCAGCAATTTCATTTAGCCAGGAGGTTGCAGCATTTCCTCTTTTATTTGTTTTGATTGTCAGATATCACGTGAGATGCAGTGACTTGAAATACAATATTTACATTGACCGAAGCAGCACAGAATCTGTGGAGTGATATCAGTTATCAAGTTCCGAGAGCCTGGATTCAATGCTACAAGAAATCCAATAACTTCATTTGAGTGGTCACAGAATTGTTATGGGGCCATCTGTCGGTTCACTCCACCATTGTGCCGAAGTCCTTTCAAAATTCCACATTATCCTCCTCGCAGTTTACAATGCTCCCAAATTTTAGAGTTCCACAAACTCTGAAATTGTCCCTTGCACACCAAGATCTAGATCATTTATATAGATCAGGAAAAGCAAGGGTACTGGTACAGACTGTTGGGAAGCCTTCATCCAGTCTGAAAAATACTTATTAACCATTCCTCAGCCAATTTTTGTTTTGATTGTCAGATATCACGTGAGATGCAGTGACTTGAAATACAATATTTACATTGACCGAAGCAGCACAGAGTCTGTGGAGTGATATCAGTTATCAAGTTCCGAGAGCCTGGATTCAATGCTACAAGAAATTCAATAACTTCATTTGAGTGGTCACAGAATTGTTATGGGGCCATCTGTCGGTTCACTCCACCATTGTGCCAAAGTCCTTTCGAAATTCCACATTATCCTCCTCGCAGTTTACAATGCTCCCAAATTTTAGAGTTCCACAATCTCTGAAATTGTCCCTTGCACACCAAGATCTAGATCATTTATATAGATCAGGAAAAGTAAGGGTACTGGTACAGACTGTTGGGAAGCTTTCATCCAGTCTGAAAAATACTTATTAACCATTCCTCAGCCAATTTCATTTTCACGTTGCTATTGTCCCCCTTATTCTATGACCTTTAACTTTTCTCAGATGTCCATAGTGTGGTACTGTATTAAATGCCTTTTGGAAGTCATATACCACATCAATAGCCTTGCCATCATCAATCCTCTCTGTTACCTCTTCAAACAACCTTCTGCAAGTTAGTTAGGCATGACGCATTTCTTGTTGTGAGTGAAGCTATTCCACCACCTTTCCATTCTGCCTCTTCAACCCACATTATTCCGTGTGACTTAATTCTATCCTAAGTAACTGTTTCAAGGAGTTTCCCCACTACTAGTGAAGACGGTGTTTGGTATGTTTTCCTTTATTGGACAGAGCATGGAGTGTAAGTTGGGAGGACATGTTGCGGATGTACAGGCCATTGGTTAGGTCACTTTTGGAATATTGCATGCAATTCTGGTCTCCTTCTTACCGGAAGAATGCTGTGAAACTTGAAAAGGGTTCAGAAAAGATTTACAAAAATGTTGCCTGGGTTGGAGGATTTGAGCTGGAGGTAGATGCTGAATTGGCTAGGGCTGTTTTCCTGGAGCATTGGAGGCTGAAGGGTGACGTTACAGAGGTTTATAAATTCATAAGGAGCATGCTTAGGTTAAAAAGACAAGGTCTTTTCCCAGGGGTGGGGAGTCCGGAACTAGAGGGCACTGGGTTAGGATGAGAGAACAAAAATTTAAAAGGGGCAACATTTCACACAGAGGGTGGTGTGTGAATGGAATGATCTGCCACAGGAAGTGGTGGAGACTGGTACAATTACAACATTTAAAAGGCTTCTGAATGGGTATATGAAGAAGAAGGGTTTTGAGGAATATGGGCCAAGTGCTGGCAAATGGGACTAGATTAGTTTAGGATATCTGGTTGGCATGGACGAGTTGGACTGAAGGGTCTGTTTCCGTGCTGTACATCTCTATGACTCTACTGAAATTAAACTGACTGTAATTACTGGGCCTTTCTTTTGCAAACAGGGAAGAATGTTTGATCCTCCAACATCAGCCCTGATCCAAGCAATATTGAAGAGTAATTGCCAGTCCCTCCAAAATTTCCATTCTTACTTCCTTCAACATTTGTGGATATCTCACCCAATCCCAATGCTTGATCAATTTTAAATACTGGCAACAAGTTACTGCAGCTGCTGGAATCTGAACGGAAAACAACAAATGCTGGAGATCACAGAGGGTCAGGCAGCACCCCTGGAGACAGAGCAAGCTAACACTTTGAGTCTAGATGAGCTCTTAATCAGAGCCGAAGTGAAGTGTGGAGGGCCAGCAGTTAAACTATGGGGTGGAGCGGGGAGGAGGTGGTGATGGTGCAGATAGTGAGTATAGGGTGCTGGTGGAGGAAAACGTTTACATTAAGTGGTTGGAATGTGAGAATGGCAGAACAATGATGTGTCTCCTGTTGGACCTAAAAGGACAGTAAGTGAGATGGAGGAGAGGAGGACATGGTAACAAGCTAAAAGAAAGGAAAGAAATGGTTCACAATTTAAAGGTGTTGAACTTAATATTAAGTCCAGAAGGCTATAAAGTACCTAGTTGGAAGATGAGATGTTGTTCCTCCAGTTTGCACTTTGTTTCACTAGGACACTGCAGTATGCTGAGGACAGACATGTGGATGTGCGAGCAGGACACTGTGTTAACAGCTACAGAAAGGTAAGGGTCTTGTGCATAGACTGGAAGTGTTCTGCAAGGCGGTCACCCAGTCTGTGTTTGGTTTTTCCAGCGTAGAGTAGGCCACATTGGGTACAACGAATACAAGATTGGAGGAGATACACATGAAATGTTGCTTCACCTGGAGAGACTTTGTAGGCCCTTGGATGGTGAGTTGGGAGGAGGTGAAGGGGCAGGTGCCACACCTTCTGTGGTTACATGGAAAGATGCGGTGGTTTCCCACCTACTACGGTTGACAGGGCTCTCAACTGCATCCAACCTAACACCCGTGCTTCTGCCCTTGTCCCTTCCCATCACTCACAACAGCATGATCAGTTTCCCCTTGTCCTCACTTTTTATCCCACCAGCCTCTGCATTCAAAGGATCATTCTCCACCATTTCAAACAATACCAACAGAAAACCACCACCAAACACATCTTACCCTCACTCACTGTCTGCATTTTGCAGGGATCATTCCCTCCAGGAAACCATAGTCCATTCCATAACCACCAACACCGCCCCCTCTCATGGCACCTTCCCATGTAACCATAGAAGGTTCAACAACTGCCCCATCACCTCCTCCCAACTCACCATCCAACAGCCTAAACAGCCTTTCCAGGTGAAGCAGCATTTCACCTGTATCTCCTCCAATCTTGTGTATTATATTCGCTGCATCCAATGTGGCCTACTCTACATTGGAGAAATTAACCGCAGACTGGATGACAGCTTTGCGGAACACCTCTGGTCTGTGCACAAGACCCTGACCTTCCTGTAGGCACTCATTTTAACACAGCATCCTGCTTGCACGCCCACGTGTCTGTCCTCAGCATACTGCAATGTTCCAGTGAAACACAGTGCAAACTGGAGGAACAACATCTCATCTTCAGACTAGGCACTTTATAGCTTTCTGGACTTAATACTGAGTTCAACATTTTTAAACTGTGAACCATTTCTTTCCCTTTTTTTTAGTTTGGTATCATGTCCTCCCCTCTCCCATCCCACTTACTGTCCTTTCAAGTCTGTCAGGAGACATACCATTGTTCTGCCATTCTCACATTCTGATCACTTAATGTAAACTACTAACATCTTTTATCCACCAGCACATCCACTAACACCACACCCCCCACCAAACTGTAGCATAAATGTTGTGCCTTCACACTTCACTACTTCTCTAATGAAGTCATCTAGATTTGAAACATTAGCTTGCTGTCTTGCCAAGGATGCTGCCTGACCTACTGTGATCTCCAGCATTTGTTGTTTTCTGTTTAAATACCCAACGTCTCCTCCTTATCAATTTTAAACCCTCTAATGACTGAGATTCCTCTCTTGACATCATGACCAGGACAGCATCTGCTTCACAGGTAAAGACATATGAAAAATATTCATTTAATACCTCTTACCTCTATGTGTAAATCTCCTTTAGGTCCCTAATTGGCCTTACTTTTCCTTTTACCACATAGTCACCATAGTCCAGAGAACTGCCATCTCATTAGATACTGGTGGTGAGTTTAACCTGAGGGTCACCACACCTCAGGGATGAGGTTTAGGACTTCTGGTATCCTCAGCCAATACAGGAATTAAACCCTCTCTGTTCATGTCACTCTACATCACAAACCAGCCACCTAGCCAACTGAGCTAACCAATCCTCCTATTGCGTCGGAGGCTGAGGCGTGACCTTATAGAGGTTTACAAAATTATGAGGGGCATGGATAGGATAAGGAGACAAAGTCTTTTCGCTGGGGTCGGGGAGTCCAGAACTAGAGGGCATAGGTTTAAGGTGAGAGGGGAAAGATATAAAAGAGACCTAAGGGGCAATTTTTTCACGCAGAGGGTGGTACGTGTATGGAATGAGCTGCCAGAGGATGTGGTGGAGGCTGGTACAATTGCAACATTTAAGAGGCATTTGGATGGGTATATGAATAGGAAGGGTTTGGAGGGATATGGGCCGGGTGCTGGTAGGTGGGACTAGATTGGGTTGGGATATCTGGTCGGCATGGATGGGTTGGACCGAAGGGTCTGTTTCCATGCTGTACATCTCTATGACTCTATGTGCTGAAAGAAGACTGGGATTTCCCTTGGTTAGCTGGCAGTTTTTTTTAATGTAATCCCCCTGAGCTTCTCATATTTGATTTTTTTTTCCTTCCCTTTTGAACTTTCCAGTTTGGTTATCAATAGTATTTGCTAGCTGACACCTGTCATAAGCACAACTCTTTTCAAACTAAATTTCTAGCTCCTTTGTCATCTTGGGTCATCTGGAATTGTTTATCTACTTTTCGTTGAGTCATAGAGATGTACAGCATGAAAACAGAGCCTGCAGTTCAACTTGTCCATGTTGATATCCTAACCTAATATGGTCCCATTTGCCAGCAGCTAGCCCATATCCCTCTAAACCCTTCCTATTCATATACCTATTCAGATGCTTTTTAAATGCTGTAATTGCACCAGCCTCCATCACTTCCTCTGACAGCTCATTCCATACATGCACTGCCCTCTGCATGAAATTGTTGCCCCTTAGGTCCCTTTTATATCTTTGCCCTCTCACCCTCAAGCTATGTCCACTAGGTCTGGAGTCCCCCACCCAGGGAAAAGACTATCTATGTCCTCCATGATTTTATAAACCTCTATAAGGTCACCCCTCAGCCTCCGACACTCTCAGGAAAACAGCCCCCAGCCTATTCAGCATCTCCCTATAGCTCAAGTCCTCCAACCCTGGCAACATCCTTGTAAATCTTTTCTGAACCCTTTCAAGTTTCACAACATCCTTCTGATAGGAAAGAGACCAGGATTGCACGCAGTATTCCAATAGTGGCCTAACCAATGTCCTGTGCAGCCGCAACATGACCTCCCAACTCCTGTACTCCATGCTCTGTCCAATGAAGGAAAGCATACCAAAAACCTTCTTCACTATCCTATCCACCTGCGACTCTACTTTCAAAGAACTATGAACCTGCACTCCAAGGCCTCTTTGCTCAGCAACACTCTCCTGGACCTTACCATTAAGTGTATAAGTCCTACTCTGATTTGCTTTTCCAAAATGCAGCACATCGCATTTATCTAAATTAAACTCCATCTGCCACTCCTCAGCCCATTGGCCTATCTGACCAAGATCCTGCTGTACTCTGAGGGAACCTTCTTCACTGTCCACTACACCTTCAATTTTTTTGTCATCTGCAACCTTACCAATTATACCTCCTATGTTCACATCCAAATCATTACATTAATGATGAAAGGTAGTGGACCTAGTACTGAACCTTGTGGTACACCACTGGTAACAGGCCTCCCCCTTTGATCCAGTTCTGTATCGAAATAGCTAGTTCTCACTGTATTCCATGAGATCTAATTTTGCTAACCAGTCTACCAAGAGGAACCTTGTTGAATGCCTTACTGAAGTCCAGAAAGATCACATCCACCTCTCTTCCCTCATCAATCCTCTTCGTTACTTCTTCAAAAAACTCAGTCAAGTTCGTGAAACATGATTTCCCACACACAAAATCACGTTGACTATCCATAATCAATTCTTGTCTTTCCAAACACATGTAAATCTTGTCCCTCAGGATTCCCTCCAACAACTTGCCCACCACCAATGTCAGGTTCACTGGTCTATAGTTTCCTGGCTTGTCCGTACCACCTTTCTTAAATAGTGGCACCATGTTAGCCAATCTCCAGTCTTCCAGCACCTCACCTATGATACAAGCATATCAGCAGGGGCCCAGCAATCACTTTCCTAGCTTCCTACAGAGTTCTCGGGTACACTTGATCAGGTCATAGAGTCATAGTCATAGAGATGTGCAGCATGGAAACAGACCCTACGGTCCAACCCATCCATACCGACCAGATATCCCAACCCAATCTAGTCCCACCTGCCAGCGCACGTCCCATATCTCTCCAAACCCTTCCTATTCATATACCCATCCAAATGCCTCTTAAATATTGCAATTGTACCAGCCTCCACCACATCCTCTGGCAGCTCATTCCATACACATAAAACCCTCTGCGTGAAAAAGTTGCCTCCTTAGGTCTCTTTTATATCTTTCCCCTCTCACCCTAAACCTATGCCCTCTAGTTCTGGACTCCTCCACCCCAGGGAAATTTATCCTATCCATGCCCCTCATAATTTTGCCTATTTATCCTATCCATGCCCCTCATAATTTTGTAAACCTCTATAAGGTCACCCCTCAGCCTCCAATGATTCCGGGTAAACAGCCCCAGTCTGTTCAGCCTCTTCCTGTAGCTCAGATCCTCCAACCCTGGCAACATGCTTGTAAATCTTTTCTGAACCATTTCAAGTTTCACAATATCTTTCCGA
>NC_057718.1:62079622-62088027 GCF_004010195.1 Chiloscyllium plagiosum
AGAGGGCCCAGTACCGATCCTTGTAGCACTCCACTGGTCACAGGCCTCCAGTCTGAAAAACAACCCTCCACCACCACCCTCTGTCTTCTACCTTTGAGCCAGTTCTGTATCCAAATGGTTAGTTCTCCCTGTATTCCATGAGATCTAACCTTGCTAATCAGTCTCCCATGGCCCTGGGGATTTATCCACCTTTATGCGTTTAAAGACATCCAGCACCTCCTCCTCTGTAATATGGACATTTTTCAAGATGGTCACCATCTATTTCCCCACATTCTATATCTTCCATGTCCTTCTCCAAGTAAACACTGATGCAAAATACTAATTTAGTATCTCCCTCATCTCCTGCCGCTCCACACATAGGCTACCTTGCTGATTTTTGAGCAGCCCTATTCTCCCCCTTGTTAAGCTTTTGTCCTTAATGTATTTATAAAATCCCTTTGGATTCTCCTTAACCCTATTTGCCAAACCTATCTCATGTCCTCTTTTTGCCTTCTGATTTTCCTCTCAAGTATACTCCTACTACCTTTATACTCTGAGGATTCTCTCGATCTCTGCTGTCCATACCTGACATACGTTTCCTTCTTTTTCTTAACCAAAAACTCAATTTCTCTGGTCATCCAGCATTCCCTACACCTACCAGCCTTGCCTTTCAAAGGAGCAGGAATATAATGTGTCTGGACTCTTACTATCTAATTTTTGAAGGCTTCCCATTTTCCAGCTGTCCCTTTAGCTGCAAACATCTGCACCCAATCAACCTTTGAAAGTTCTTGCCTAATACCATCAAAATTAGCCTTCCTCCAATTTAGAACTTCAACTTTTAGATCTGGTCTATCCTTCTCTATTTATTCTTTGAGAGAATATATCTTAATGCCCAAACCATCTCCTCTTTGAAAATAACCCATTGTTCAGTACTGTTCCTCCCATCAAATGTTGGTTCCAGTCTATCTAGCTTAGCTTTGTACTTCCCTCGTTGTACTCCACTCTCCACCTATCGATTATTCTGAATTGGGATTGACCGATGTCTTTTTCAAATAACTTCCTAAAACTTGTGATACAATGATCACTGTCTGCTAAGTGATCACTCACTGTCACTTGATCTACCTCTCAATCCCAGGAATCAGATTTAGCAGTGCCTTCTCTTCTGCTATAGGAAATTCTCCTCGACACATCTGGGAATATTTTTCCCATGTCACCCCTTACAAAAGCACTGTCCTAATCAAGTCCTATTATAATTCTCTATGGTGTTTATATCTCTCTGTAGTTTCCTTGCAGATTTGTTCCTCCACAGCCTGCCCACTAATTGGAGGTCTATTTATTACACTGACCAATGTAATTGCATCCTTCTTATTCTTTAGCTCTCGCTCAATCAATTCGATCCTTGAAGCCTCTGAAATGTTAAAGCTCCACACAGACAGATGCCTGAGGCCGGAATCGAACCGGAGTTCCTGGCGTTGTGAGGCAGCAGCGCTAACGACTGAGCCACCATGCCGCCCTACTTGCAACAGTCCAGCTCTCATTTATTGTATATTGTATAGGTATGCATGGGCTACAAACTAGAGTCACAAATCATATCATCAGCAAATAGTCTTTATCAGAAGCTACCATCGGTTGTTGTGCTAGGCGAAATGCAGAGGACTACTGTAGGATGAATGTATGATGACTGCTGTCAGATATTGATCTGCATGATATGCTACCTGTGGTCATACTTGAAGAATGCTTCAGAGAACATCTCCGGGACACATGGATGAAGCAATCCCACCGCCCCGTGGCTGAACACTTTAACTCCTCTTTCGACTCTGCCAAGGACATGCAGGTGCTAGACTTCCTCCATCGCCAAACCCTAACCACCCGACACCTGGAGGAAGAACGCCTCATCTTCCACCTTGGGACCCTCCAACTACATGGGATTAATGTGGATTTTGCCAGTTTCCTCATTTCCCCTCCCCCCACCTTATCCCAGATCCAACCTTCTAACTTGGCATCACACTCATGACCTGGCTAATCTGTCCATCATCCTTCCCACCTATCCGCTCTACACTCCTCTTCAACTTATCACCATTACCTCCACCTTCATCTACCTATCGCACTCTGAGCTATCTTCCCCCCATTTCCACCACCCTCTCATTTATCTCTCTACACCCTTGGCTCCCTTACCTCATTCCTGATGAAAGGCTTATGCCTGAAACGTTGATTGTCCTGCTCCTCAAATGCTGCCTGACCTGCAATGCTTTTCCAGCACCACACTCTCAACTCTGATCTCCAGCATCTGCAGTCCTGACTTTCTCCGACCTGTGGTCAAACTTCACGGTAAGAGTGTGGAATCTCTTTCAGTACAGCTACATGGCAGTATTTTCAAAAGTTTAGATCAGAGTGGTGCTGGACTTCAGAGTTGCGAATGTGTTGCTGGAAAAGCACAGCAGGTCAGGCAGCATCCAACGAGCAGGAGAATCAAGCCTCATTCCTGATGAAAATGTCAATGTTCCTGCTCCTCGGATGCTGCCTGACCTGCTGTGCTTTTCCAGTAACATACTTATTCCAGAGGGAGCTCAGTGTCTTATTTGGGATGGCGACCCAATTAAACACAAAGTAGCCATGTTCCATTAGGTTCTGAATAGGCTCAACCAGGGGATATTAAAGGAACACTTACTTGATCCCACATAAGTGCCTTCCGGCCTTCCTTACCCGCCTGAAACAAATGTTGTTGTCCATAGTGTTACTGAGGACGATAAAGGAGGGAGGCCTACGTGACCTGTTAAAGTTAGGTTGGTACCAATCCCTGAATAAGGACATGTTATACCCTGCAGACTGCCATTCCCATGCACCCTCGGTGTTGCCAAGTTCACCAGAAACGCTCCGGCACAGTAGCCATTCAGCCACCTCATGCCAGTGGAAAGGTATGGGCCACAAAGTAATACCCTCCCCACACCCCAAGTACGTGGGCACATACCCAGCAGTGACTATCTCTCTGACACGGGCTGTCTGGTAGTAGGCCAGGTACAAAGAAGTGTTATACATCAGAGTGGTCAGTTTGAAACCCATCCATCCCAGAGATCATTTCCACCAAATTCACAAATATGGAATACATTTTCTTCTCTAATGGATATCAGTTCCTGTACTGACTCTCTTGCAGTCGGTTCTGTGGATCCACTGGAGTTGGCCTTGCACCTTCACTGCCAGGGGGGTAGTTAGCAGCACTTGAAATGGTCCTTTCCACCTGGGTCCCAGGTTTCAGTCCCAGTTCTTTATCAGGACGAAATCCCCAGGCTCGGCAGCAGAGTAATCCCCTTCAGGCGGGTCGTTGCTCCCTTGGTAGGCTTGATGGACCAGCGAATGCAAACTTTGAAGAGTTTTGGTCAATTTCTGCAGGTATTTCCCCACCTCCTCCCCCAGTGTGTTCATGTCTAACCCCTCAGGGAGGGGAGGTCAAATTACTCCTGGTCGCCATGAGGTCCTCACAGGCTTCCCATGCAAAACCTCAACAGGAGACAGCCCAGTTTTACCTGCGGGAGTGGCCCTCATATGGAACAGGGGCCAAGGTGGGATCCTGGCTTAGCTTGGCCAATTTATTCGTCAGGGTGCCATTTGCTTGCTCCACCACCCCAGCTGCCTTTGGATGATGGGTGCAATGGAATTGCTGCTTTATGGCCAGAGCCTTGCAGACCTCTTTATTAATGTTAGCCACAAAGTGTGGCCCGTTATCAGAACTTATTATCTCAGCGAGTGTATAGCGGCTATTATTTCCCTCAATAATATTTTCACTACTGTTGTAGCCGCGTTGTTTATCATCGGGATTGCCCCAATCCACCTGCTGAAGACATCTGTTATCACCAAACACTATTTGTAGTATTGTAACTTAGGTAGCTCTATGAAATCTAATTGTAAACAATTTAAAGGCAAGGGGGTAGTTCCAGATCTGCAAGGCATCCCCTTTCCAGCATTAGCTTTCTTACAGGTTTTGAAAAAGAAACAGTGCAAGAAAGCAGACGATGACATATCCCTCCCAGATTGTCTCAATGCCTTCTATGCTCACTTTGAACAGAATTTCGGCAGAGAGGTAACACCTATTCTGAGAAGTCATGATGAACCTATCCCAACAGTCACTGCATCAGAGGTCAGATCAGTTTTCCTTCGTGTGAATCCAAGAAAAGCGATGGGACCAGAAGAAGTACCAGGCCGTGCACTCACAGCATGGGCAGATCAACTGGCACAAGTCTTTTCAGACATCTTCAACCTCTCTCTGCAGCAGGCCACTGTCCCTGCCTGTTTCAAGAGGGCCAACATCATCCCTGTGCCTAAGAAGGCTCATGCAGCATGTCTCAATGACTACCGCCCAGTGGCCCTAACTTTGGTGGTCATGAAGTGCTTTGGAAGTAGGATTCTTGCGTAGCTGTTCTTGGTGTCAATTTGTTCTAGAGAGGAGTGAAGGGCAAGTGGTATGGCATCTGACGTGGATCTGTTGGTCCGATAGGCCAACTGGAGTGGGTCAAGAGTAGTGGGAAGGCTGGGGTTGAAAGGCTGGTCATGGCATTAATCAACTCCATCCTTCCCACTACTCTTGACCCACTCCAGTGGGCCTATCGGACCAACAGATCCACATCGGATGCCATACCACTTGGCCTTCACTCCTCCCTAGAACAAATTGACACCAAGAACAGCTACGCAAGAATCCTACTCATTGACGACAGTTCAGCCTTCAATACTATTACCCCCTCAAGACTGATTACTAAACTTAGTGACCTCGGACTAAGCCCCACTCTCTGCAACTGGATCCTCAGTTTCCTGACCCACAGGCCACAATCAGTGAAGATTGGGGACAGTATTTCATCCTCACTAACACTCAACACTGGGGACCCCAGGGATGCTTACTCAGCCCCCTACTGTACTCACTGTATACCCATGACTGCGTTGCCAAATACCAGACAAATGCCATTTACAACTTCGCTGATGACACCACCATAGTCGATCAAATCTCAGATGGCGACAAAACAGACTACATACGGGAGGTGGAAAACCTGAAAAATGGTGCACCGAGAACAACCTAGCTCTCAATGCCAGCAAAACCAAAGAAATCATTATTGACTTTTGGTGAGATGTTAGTTATGCCCCCCTACATATTAACAGCACAGAGGTGGATCAAGTGGAGAGTATCAAGCTCCTTGGAATGGCTATCCACAACAAGCTTTCTTTGCCTCTTCATGTGGACGCACTGGTTACAAAGGCCCAACGTCTCTTCTTCCTCATGTGTATGAGGAAATTTGGCATGATGGAAAATACCCTTGCAAACTTTTATAGGTGTGCCATCGAGAGCATTCTGTCTGGATGTATCACTACCAGGTATGGCAACTGTACATTCAAGATTGGAGACGGTGACAGGGAGTGGTGAACTCAGCCCAGACAATCACAAAGGCCAACCTCCCATCTGCCAGGAAAGGCTGCAACTGGATCCTCAGTTTCCTGACCCACAGGCCACACTGTAAAGGAAAGGCTGCCAGCAATCTTAAAGATTCATCCCACCCTGGCAATGTTTTTCTACAACCTCTACCATCGGGGAGAAGGTACAGAAGCTGAACACACACACCAGCTGGTTTTGAAACAGTTTCTACCCTTACTGTTGTTAGAATACTGAATGGATTCTCAAACTCTTAACTTTCGCCTGTACCTGTATTTTTGCTTTTGCCGCTGTTTACCTATTATTTACTGTCTATGCTACTTAACTGTGTAATCTGTCTGTATTGCTTGCAAGATAAAGCTTTTCACTGTGTTTCGATACACATAACAATAAATTCAATTCAATTCAAACTAAGCATGATTTTGCCAATTTCTCGCTGTTTTCTGGAAATCAGGGTGCCACCAGGTCTTTTGCAAAATATTCACTACTCCCTCCTTGCCTGTGTGTACAGTTATGTACATAGTCTTCCAGGATTGGTAAAAGCAAGGAAGGAACACAGACCTGTCCCACAAGGGTCATCCACAGATTGGCATGGTCATTAAGGGAGCACCCCATCTATGACTACAGTCTGTGCTCCTCCGCAGGAGCGTCTCCCTGTAAGTCACATATCTCACCCAGATCTGCCATACCCATCCGCATGTTTTGTAACTAGGTGTTGCTGTGAACCTGATGTGACCAGGAAAGTGGGGTGTAAGGCTGCCTGCTTGGCGGCGGTGTCTACCTGCGCGCTGCCCTTGAAGACCCTGTCAGTTGCTCAAATGTGAGCTGAACATTTGATTACCACTAGGTTGGACTGTCGCTGCAAAGCCTGCAAGAGATTATATTCAAATACAGCATTACTGATGGGTTGTCCCGTGGAAGTTAAAAATCCCCTATGCTCCCATAAAGTGCCATAATCATGAGCGACCCTGAATGCAATACAGGAGTCTGTTTAAATATTGGCTGATTTCCCGTCTGCAAAAATGCAAACTCGAGTCAGGGCAAACAGCTCAGCCTTCTATGCTGACAGGGGTATCTCAAATTCCGCACGGCCAACTACCTCGGAATCCATGCCAAACACATATCTAGAACGCCGCTGACCTGCGGGTGAAACAAAGGAGCTGATACCAACATAGAAGGTCAAGTTTGCGTTGTCAAGTGGCTGGTATGTTAGGTCACTGTGGGCAGAGATAAAAAGGTGGTTCTGTAACAGGCAGGCGTGGTCAGGAGGAGAGGTGCTGCAGGGGCTCAGTTAAAAATGTAGCAGGTTTCCAGGTGGTGCAATGGGAGAAGGTCAGTAGTGGTTTGTTTAGTTAGGACTGCCTCGTATTTGTTTTAGCGTGCCTGTGTCAGATGTTGAGTCGGCTGGGAGGTAAGGAGGTCGACTATCGAATGAGGGGTTAAAACAATCACAGGCTGATGTAAGGTTATATTTGAGGCTGCCTGCACGAGGACACGTATAGCAGGAAGTACCTGTAAGCACGGTGGGAGGCCAGTGGCCACTGGATTCAGTCTTGTTGAGTAGTGTGCCACCAGTCGCTTCCTGTCACTATGCGTTTGGGGAAGGATGGCAGTGGCACATCCACCTTTGATGGTGACATACAGCTGGAATGGTCAGCTGTATAGGGGTCAACCGAGGGCCAGTGCTAGCAGAAGGCTGTTTCTTAGCTCCGAAAACACTGTCAGCTGCTCTGCTGCAAATGTAAAGGTGGGAGGAGCATTGGTGGATGCCAGTGGGGTTTGTAGGTGAGTATACAGGGCAATGTCCAGTACCCATTGCCTGCAAACATTCAGAGGCCTGAGGAAAGCCCACATTTGGCTGCACAGTGGCTCAGCGGTTAGCACTGCAGCCTCTAACAGCGTCAGTATGCCAGACCTGAGCTCAGGATCCCAAGAAGTACTGAGATGCTCTGCAGCATGCTGATGTTTTGACCCTTCCTGTTTATCATTGAGCACTTACGCTTCCTGTTCCCGCTGCCTTTTTTGTCTCCCATCTACCCACTCACATTCTGCCTTCAACGCCTCCCAAGTCGTGGGAGTGCCCTCCTTTGTCAATACCTCTACTCCCCTGTCACAAGCATTATTTCTCCAGCTGGCTAGTAAGGTGTCGTGCCATTTACTATCAACCCGCACCGTCCATCCCTTTATAAGGGACTTCCAACTCTTCCCACAATTTTTACTCCATATCAGGTTCATCACCTGCTCGCAGGAGTCCACATCCCATGTCCCACCCGGGGTCAGATGCTATCCCCTAATCATTTGTGTAGTGCTGCACTTAATGCTCATAAAGCATGTTCCTGATCAGGCAGTCTCTCGCACATGCTCTGAAAAGGTGGGGGGGGGGGCCTTCCCAGCCATATCCAGCAATTGTCCCATGGTATCTTCATGCTCGAACAAATTTCCACGGGCCATATTAGGTCTGCGGGGTGAGAAATTTCAGTGAGCCCAACCTTTTGCCTTTCCCTGCTTTAATTTCCACCGGCCATATTGGTAAGAGGCAACTCCCGTTTCCGACTCCATCAGGTAGCGGCAACCCTGACCGGGATTCCCAGTCCCGACCTTTTCCTCAGGAATAATAGAGTAGCCAATGTCAGCCTGCAGCAATTTAGAGCAATGGGACAAGCTATTCCAACCTTACATGCTGAGTCCGGGTGGTCCATTCAGCCTCTTCAAGGTACCAGTTCCATCAGGCGAGGGGCAGACTGTCGGGCTGAACATAAGGAGTGGATCAATGGTGCTGGAAGAGCACAGCAATTCAGGCAGCATCGAGGAGCTTCAGCAAAATCGACGTTTCGGGCAAAAGCCCTTCATCAGGAATAAAGGCAGAGAGCCTGAAGCGTGGAGAGATAAGCTAGGGGAGGGTGGGGCTGGGGAGAGATTATCATAGAGTACAATGGGTGAGTGGGGGAGGAGATGAAGGTGATAGGTCAGGGAGGAGAGGGTGGAGTGGATAGGTGGAAAAGGAGCTAGGCAGGTC
>NC_057718.1:62088729-62090904 GCF_004010195.1 Chiloscyllium plagiosum
TTGTCCGACCTGCCTAGCTCCTTTTCCACCTATCCACTCCACCCTCTCCTCCCTGACCTATCACCTTCATCTCCTCCCCACTCACCCATTGTACTCTATGCTACTCTCTCCCCACCCCCACCCTCCCCTAGCTTATCTCTCCACGCTTCAGGCTCTCTGCCTTTATTCCTGATGAAGGGCTTTTGCCCGAAACGTCGATTTTGCTGAAGCTCCTCGATGCTGCCTGAATTGCTGTGCTCTTCCAGCACCATTGATCCAGAATCTGGTTTCCAGCATCTGCAGTCATTGTTTTTACCTTGAACATAAGGAGTGGCCTAGGGTAAAATACCCCGGGGCGCCCTGACCACTCTGTTCTGCCCGATGCAAACTTTTGAGCTGCTTACTCAGCCCAGTGTGATGTTCCCTATATTGAGGGATGAGTCACAGCACCAAATGTTAAAGTAAATTTCAGACGACATCAGTTTCAGATCCTGGACACTTTATTTCTAAAAACCGCAGGAGAGATCCAGAGTGCCACCAAAGGAATCTGGCAGCCTTCTCGTGGAGGCACTCCCCGATGAATCGCTGAACATTACAAGTAAATCGCATTTTTTAATATTTATTTGAGTATTATTGATACAAAGGATTCAGACATCACAGGGCGGAATACAAATCTCTAACAATACGTGTTTTTCACTCTCACAATAGCTGGAGATCGCTGCATTCCTGTGATAATATTAAACCATTCACAGAAACTTGTGATTGTACTGTTCTTAACCTCATGCTAATTGATAACAAGGTAGATAATAGGTTTTAGTATCAGTAGTGTGGTGAGGAACAGACAAAGGCAACACATGGTCTGTGCAGGAGAGAGGGAGAAAGAAAGCCCCACTGCTAACTGACACAGCAGTGAGCCTGCGCAGTTACTGCCCTTGCTATTTGAATTGATGTATTGCTGGACATTGGAATGCATCCGGGAAAATTAATAAACAGTGAAATTCACAACTGATCTTGGAGGAACCTGTTCGGGAGAGGTCACAGCACAGAAACAGGTAAGTGAATAATTTTAGGTGTGGCCTTGCTGTAAGTCTGCAGTAGTGAACAGAGTGGGCTCTTTCTTGATTATGTATTTTATTGAGCTATGCCTCTTAATTAAATTTAAAAATTTAAGCCATAAGTATTAAGTTAGCCTGGAGCAGTTTTTTTAAAAGAATAAGGCGGTGCTATTTTCTGGTTCTAAAGATTGGAAGAAGCAAAAATGGCCCTTAGTTGCATGACATGCTCTTCTTGTCAAATGTGGGAGTTTAGGGAGAGGTTATGTGTTAGTGAAGATTATATCTGCAATAAATGCCGTTGGTTGCAAATCCTATCAGATTGAATGGATCGGTTGGAGAGACCGTTAGAGGCAATGAGGAATTTACATGAGCAAGGGGGTGTGATGATGGCAGTTATAGGAAGGGAGAAAAGTCGCAGATATAGTCACATAGATGGGTTAACTCCAGGAAAGGTAAGAGAGGTAGGCAGGAGTCTTCTGTGCCTATCCCCATTTCAAACAAGTATGCTGTTATGGAAAATTAGGGGTGATGGATTCTCAGGGGAATGTAGCATGAACAGCCAAGTTTCTGGCATTGAGACTGGCTCTAACGCAGTGAGGGTACGTTGGGTTCCATAGAACGATTATGTCAGGGGACTCTCTAGTCCGAGACACTGACAGACGTTTCTGTGGACAGCAGTGAAAAATCAGAATGGTTTGTTACCTCCATGGTGAACACCAATATAAACTACTGATTCAGGATAGTCAACATGGCTTTGTGTGTGGGAAATCATGTCTCACAAACTTGACTGAGTTTTTTGAAGAAGTAACAAAGAAGATTGATGCAGTAGATGTGATCTATATGGATTTCAGTAAGGCGTTCAACAAGGTTCCCCATGGGAGACTGATTAGCAAGGTTAGGTCTCATGGAATACAGGGAGAACTAACCATTTGGATACAGAACTGGCTCAAAGGTAGAAGACAGAGGGTGGTGGTGGAGGGTTGTTTTTCGGACTGGAGGCCTGTGACCAGTGGAGTGCCACAAGGATCAGTGCTGGGCCCTCTACTTTTTGTCATTTACATAAATGATTTGGATGTGAGCATAAGAGGTACAGTTAGTAAGTTTGCAGATGACACCAAAATTAGAGGTGTAGTGGACAGCG
>NC_057718.1:62091134-62135477 GCF_004010195.1 Chiloscyllium plagiosum
AAAGTCTTTTCCCTGGGGTCGGGGAGTCCAGAACTGGAGGGCATAGATTTAGGGTGAGAGGACAAAGATATAAAAGAGACCTAAGGGGCAATCTTTTCACGCAGAGGGTGGTACATGTATGGAATGAGCTACCAGAGGATGTGGTGGAGGCTGGTACAATTGCAACATTTAAGAGGCATTTGGATGGGTATATGAATAGGAAGGGTTTGGAGGAATATGGGAGGGGTGCTGGCAGGTGGGACAAGATCGGGTTGGGATATCTGGTCGGCGTGGCCGGGTTGGACCGAAGGGTCTGTTTCCATGCTGTACATCTCTATGACTCTACTCATTTTGTACCTCAGCAGGGCCACTGCCTGCACCAATAGATCTTAATTCTCGTCAGGAGCTGGCTTTTCTGACATCCCTCTCATTGTTTTGATATTTTCAGAAGACATTTGGATCCCCTTTCATCTTGGACTCCAAGCTATTCTCATACTGTTCCCCCCTTATTTCTTTTTCCACTTCTCTATATATTTTATATTCAACTTGATTCTCCCATACAGTCAAGTTGACATTTATCATGCACCCCTTCATATGCTTCCACCTTTTTCTAAAAATATCACCACCCCAAGCAAATGATCAACCTAATTTTTTTTTTACCAAAACAAAGAGATCATTAAACACACAAAAATAATTAGATATACACTCACTGATCTAGATATGCATCTTCATTCCACAGGTTCAAATCTTCTGAGTTGGGCATGAGAAAATACCTTTCTTCTGTTTCAACAAATTCCTACATTGACCAAATTCCCAGCCTCCATTCTGCTGGTGATGCACGTGGGTTTGTCTCCAAGCCTTTGTGCTGTGCTTGCTGACACTTCATTTATAAAATGCCCGAGCTGGACAACTCACCATGTGGGGAACTGTGGAATCAAACTATGCCCTACAATTGTTTCTAGTACCAACATTCTGCCTTCAACATAAAATAAATTAGTTTAATAACATGACATTTGGATTAAATAAATAGTCTCCATTTGAGAAGCTTCCTAATTTATTTGCAAAACATACAATAAAGTAAATTGCACTGAAATGTATTATTGCACCATTTTTGCAAAATACCATTATCCTTGCTTTTTTGGCTCATTTCTATCTACAAACTAAAACCTGGAAATTGATTTGAGCAAGTCTACTGTACAAGCTCTTAACAAATTTCATTCTTTACTAATTCATTGGAAACATGAGCCCATTTAAAATAAGTGGGCTAATGCCCTTGTCAGATAACATTATGTTACAGTTATTTCCAGACTTAAAATAGGCTTGCCAAACATTGTCCCAAAGATAATGCCCTAAATGATTATCATTACTTATATTGTTGACAGATTTATTTTTTGGTTTTAGGGTGTAACCTCTTCTTGTTCCATCTGTACATTGTTTGCGTAAAGCAATCCCACCAAATAGAATTGGTAGGAAGATTGCTGGTTCTTTAGATATCATAATTGCTAATCTAAAATGATGCACTGTATAGCTTTACTATTACCATTTTAGTAATTAGCAAAAAACACATTTGAAAACAATACTGCAGTTATTTAATTCAGTCTGTGAACACTGACATATTTGCAGTCATGTGCAAGTACAACTGTTATCTATACCTCATTAATTGTTTGACAAATTCATATAATTGTACATGTAATCAGAATTAAACTTTGTAACAAACAAACTCATACTTGTACACACATTCAGAATTAAATTTTGTAACACTTTACGGCTTTCCAGAAAAGGTAACAGGTTTTTGGAATGGTGGCATATATTAAAACTCAATTTATAATATGCCCCAGCCTAAGCAATTCCGCTCCAGGAACAGAGTTTTACACAATCACACATTACGTCTGTTTAAAGTTGTGTTCAATTCATTACTTTGTTTATTTTCATGTTTGGCATTTAACATGGCAAGAATTCATAAAGTTAATTAAAATGCAGCAAATTTTCTCTTCAACTTTCTGGAAATATCTTTCTGCTAACTGAACCAATCAAAACTGTAACAAAGAAAGATGTAATTCAAGTCATTGTTGTCGCACCAGCTAAGAAAGGAAAAGAACTGGCTGACTGTTCTAATCTGAGCTTCTAGCACTTAGTCCATAGCCTTATAGATTACAGCATTTCAGGTGCAGAGTCAGGTACCTTTTAAACAAGTTGAATATTTCTAATTCAATCACTAAACTGGGTAGCAAATTTCAAACACACTGTGTTAAGATTTTACTTCATGACATTTCCTAACCCCTTGACCATTTTAAATCTGTGTTCCTTGGTAAATGACCTCTCCACGCAGTGAAACAGATCTCTCCTGTCTCCTCTAACTAGGTCCCTCACAATTTTGTACCCCTCAATTTCCTGTTCCAAGGCATTCCAATCTTTCCTTGTAGCTGCAATTTTCACACTAGCTCCCCAGCAATTAAAGGTAAAGTCACCAGAGGACAATAAGACAATGATGAGTTTAACATGAGGATCACCACATCCCAGCAAGGGTTAAGGTTGAGAAGGCTGGACCTTCATGGTAACCTCAGCCAGTACAAGAACTGAACATGTGCTTTTGGTGACATCTGGATCATAAACCAGCTCTTCAACCATTGTGCTCTACCTCTAACACAGTGCAGAACTGTACACAGAACTACAGCTGTGATCTAACCAGTGATTATATAATTCCATCATTTCATCCTATTTTTGTATTCTGTACTTTGTCAAGTTGACAACCGGAAGCAGCAGATTCAAACCACTATAAATGCCGGAGAAAAGATCACAGAAGCGCTTCACAGGAGGCTCCCAAGCACTGAGGATGTCACCTAGACAAGGGACGAAACGTCTGCAACACAAATTCCCAGCTCGGCGAACAGAACCACGACAACGAGCACCCGAGCTACAAATCTTCGCACAAACTTTGATCATCCCATTTATTGTGTATTCATTGCTTTGTTTACCCTCTCCACGCACATTTCCTCACACTTCTCCAAATTTCACTATTAATCACTTTTTCACCCATTCAACCAAACCACTGAGTGACATCATTCTGAAGTTGATAGTTATCCTCTTCAGTATCAACTTCATGACCAGTTTTTGTCAATTTTCCAATCATGCTTCTTGCATTTAACTACAAATGATTAATATATCCAACAATCAGCACGGGTCCCAACACTGAGCTCTGTGGAAAATCAGTGGAATAACAAAAGTAGGAACTGGAGCAATTCTGCAGGTTGGCAGCATCTGTGGAGAGAAAAACAGAGTTAACAATTCGAGTTGAATAACTTCTTCAGAACAGCACTGCAAACTGCCTTCCAGTTGCAGAAACATCTATTGACTCTTCCCTGTATTTTCTGTCTCTGAGTAAATTTTCAATTCACATTCGCCTTTATCTAATGGACTTTTAATTTTCTGACCAGTCTGCTTTTTGAACCTAGTCAAATGCCTTATTAAAATCCATGTGGACAATATCCACTACATTAACCAAATCAATCATTCTTGTATTTCCTCAGAAAATTCAATTAGGTTAGTAAGAACAACACTGACTATCCCTGATACACCATGCTAAGAGTTTATCTCATATCTCAGAATTTTCTCACCACCAAAATCAAACTTGACTGGCTTATAATTATTTGGCTTATCCTCTGCATCCTTTTTAAATAGTGGTACATGTTCATAGGCCTCCAATCCTCTGGTATTTTAACAGCGCCTAGTGCCGACTGGAAATGATATTCAGAGTATCTGGTATTTCCATTGTGGCTTCCTTTAACAGTCTGGGATACAAACCAACTGGCCCGAGTGATTCATTCACCTCAAAGGATATGAGGTCCTCTAATACGTTTCCTCACATTGTGTTTATTATTTGTGATACTAAACACTCCTCCTCATCTTTAGCTTTACATCAGCCCTCTCTCTTGTGAAGACAGAAACAAAGTAGTCATTAAGAACCTTGCCTACATCATCTGCATCATGTATTTGTTGCCTTGTACATTTCTGGTGGACCTTACTCTTTCCTTGATTATCTCCTTATTCTTAATGTGGTTTTCCTTAACTTTACAGCCCATTTTTTTTTTCATATTCTCTCTTTGCTTTCCTAATTTCCGATATTACTTCACTGCTGCACTTTCTATGCTTCTCTATGATTTCCACAGTAACTTTTTTCTTTGTGACTGTCATAAACTTTCTTGATCTGTTTTCTTATTTATTCTTTTGTTCCTGCTTCTAGATAATCGGGGGCTTTAAATATGTATGACATGTTACATGTTTGACATGTACAAGGTGACGGCAGAATCTTGTTTTGAAAGACTCCCACTGATTTATCCCTTATCTTCCTTCAAATAGCTGTATCTAGCCCATTTTGCCAGATCATTTCTCAGCTTTGTAAAACTTATATCCCCCAATTTAGGATTCTTGCTCCTGTTCTATCTTTGTTCTTTTCCATAATGATGCTGTATTGGGGTCACTGTCTCACACACTGCTACTTCATCCACTTGCCCAGCTTCCATTCCTAAACTAAATCTGGAAATGCATGCCCTTTCATTGGGCCTGTTACATGCTGACTAAATAAATTATCTTGAAGGTAGAGTCGAAGAGATGTGTAGCAAGGAATCAGACCCTTTCGTCCAACTTGCCCATGCTGACCAAGTATCCTAAGTAAATATAGTTCTATTTGCCAGCATTTGGCCATATCCCTCTAAACCCTTCCTGTTCATATACCCATCCAGATGCCTTTTAAATGTTGTAATTGTACCAGCTTCCACCACTTCCTACGGCAGCTCATTCCATACACACACCATCCTTTGCATGAAAATGCTGCCTCTTACATGCCCTTTAAATCTTTCCCTTCACACCTTAAACCCTGAGGAAAAGACTGTGTCTATTTACCCAATTCATGCCCCTCATGATTTTATAAAACTCTTTAAGATCACCCCTCAGCCTCCAACACTCCATGGTGGATAGCCCAACCTACTCAGTCTCTCCCTATAACTCAAACCCTCTAATGCTGGCAATATCCTGGTAAAGATTTTCTGAATCCTTTCAAGTTTTGCAACATCCTTCCTATAGCAGGGAGACCAGAATTACACACAGTACTCCAAAGTAGCCTAACCAATGTCCTGTATAGCTACAACATGACATCCCAACTCCTATACTCAATGCATGGTTCCATAAAGGCAAGTATACCAAATGCCTTCTTCACTATCCTGTCTACCTGTGAGGAGAAAGTGAGGTCTGCAGATGTTGGAGATCCTGTCTACCTGTGACTCTACTTTCAAGGCACTATGAATCTGCACTCCAAGGTCTCTTTGTCCAGCAACACTCCCCAGGACCTTACAATTAAGTGTATAAGTCCTGCTCTGATTTGCCTTTCCAAAATTCAGCACCTCATATTTATCTAAATTAAAGTCTATCAACCACTCCTCAGCCCACTGGCCATTGTACTCTGAGGGAACCTTCTTCGCTGTCCATGACAACTCCAATTTTGGTGGCATCTGCAAACTTACCGACATACCTCCTATGTTCACATCCAATTATATAAATGATGAAAAGTAGTTCAAGACTTGTATTTCTTCTGTGACTTTCATAACCTTTCTAAGTTGGTATTAGCAGAGTTGAATTATTATTATACTTACTTTTCCACTCAAAAATTTGTCTTTGTATTTGCTCTTCCATCTCTCTCCCACAATTTTGGGGTCCGTAGTACATGTTTAACAGAGAGGCTGCCCTTTTTTTTAAATTTCAGAGCGCAACTCATTTGGCCCAGTTTGATTATAATTTAATACATCAGTTCTTCTTGCTGTTGTAATTGACTCATTAACCAATAATGCTACATTCCCATTTTATTTGATCCTTCCTCTCTATCCTGCTTGAAAATGTATATCCAGGGTGTTAAGCAACCATTTTTTTGTTTTTTTTAAGGCACTTTTCCATTATAGCAATATCAGGATGCCTTGTGTGTCCTCAGATGATCAGATTTGTTATACTCCCTGATTTACATGTATACCTTTTAATACTGCCATATTCCTGTACTATACAATTTTTAATCTTTGCCTATTCTGTCTTTCAGAGTCACTTGTTAATTTTCTACGTCCAGTTCCCTGCTCTGTATTTGTTCTATCTGAATCTGAATAGCAACTCGCCCTGCAAGGTCCTGGGCTTTAGCTGTTGTGGCATCATGAACTTTGCTCTAACTGCATTCCTCCAAGGAACTAACACTCACGGTTGTATCCAAAACAGAGAACCAATCGGCAAGTGTGACCTCAGGGAATTCCTGGACGATCTGGCTGTCACCCACTTCCTTTCTGTCTCATGTTCTTAAACTGCGATGCAATCACTTCTCTGTACATACTCAGCTGAAACCCAAAATTCAAGTTTCTGTAGTTGCAATCACTGCCTACAAAGATGGTCATCTAGGTCACTGATGACATTTATGTCTTTGAACATATTACAGCATATGATTTCCACATTTTTAATTTTTATATTTTATCCAAATTTAAATGCTTCAATACATACATGGCACCATTCCTTATCTAAGATAACAGATAATTTTTGCTCAAAGGCTTTAATCAATATTGTTCAATGATGAGCCACTAAAATACAAACATGTCTGTTCAGGTATGACTAAACTGACCAATCATCACAACAGTAACCTTTCCATGAAATAATTTATTATCTGGTCCTTCCAAAGTTGGTACGTTTCTTGGAACTCCCATACTTGAAGGGTTTCTTGATTATTAATAAAAGCAGAGTTATTCCTTCCAACGAAAGGCACAGATTATTTTTAATATTACTTTTTGGGGATGAGTGTTACTGATAAGACCAGTGCTTACTGCCATGAGACACAGTGACATACCCTCTTGGACCGCTGCAGTACGCAGAACTCCCACAGTAGTCCTTGGAAAGGCCCAAAATAAACCAGAAAAACCATGAAACAAAAACTGAACATCTTTAGAACTGGAAGTGTCACCGGACCCGAAACGTTAACTCTGATTTCTCTCCACAGATGCTGCCAGACTTTGAGATTTTCCACCAATTTCTGTTTTTGTATCAGATTTCCAGCATCCACAGTTCTTATGGATCTTTTTTGCCCAGTAAAACCATATCTTGCTGGGGCTGAGCAGCATCTTTTGGGTATTTTTCTCTTCTTGAACAATGATCCCACCACTGAACATCAAGACTTTGCTTCTAGGCCTGTCACTGACGTTAGCTCTTGGGGTTGTCCTATTCAGGATTGATTCCACGACTCTTTTTCCAGTTATAATTAAAAGTTGCTTCCTGCTCATGTCCAGAACTGGAAAAATTAATCAATGCCTTTTGAACTTTAATCTACTCTCAACTTCACCTAGTCCATCTGACTTTTCCCTTCCTTTCCTTGATTTCTCTTCCACAGATAGCTAGCTCCTAACATCCATTATAAATTCATTGATTGCTAAAATTATCTGGACCACACTTCCTCATTCTCTGTTCCTATAAAGGATTCTGTTCAATTCTCCCAATATCTCTGGTCCTAATGCATCTGTTTTGATTATTATGATACCTTCTGCAATAGTGCTTTCAAAATGTCTTCCTTTATGTTCACTCAAGGATTTCCTAACTTTGCAGTGGGCAAAGTGTTGAACTATGCCCAACCCATTTTCTGCACTTCAGGCTTTAACACTTCTGCTAACTCCTAGAATCACAACTCAGTTCCCCTTGTCCTCACTTTCCACCTCACCAGCCTCCATATTCAAAGGATCATCTCCATTATTTCCACCACCTCTAACCTGATGCTGCCACCAAACAAATCTTCAATATGGATTTTCAGCATTGACTTTATTGAGTATTAGCTGGCATCGCAACATAATTTAGCTCACTACATACATCAGACAATGTCTTATTAAATTTGAAGTCTTGAAATTACAATAAACAACATTGGTGGGAAAGAGAAAGATGTTCTTAAAGCTGTTTTGTCTTGCACTCATCAGACAGACACAAGAATGTCAAAATTCAAAAGAAACAACAACTTATGGAATGAGAATGTTGTACTGATTGATTGGCAGTCAGGCCTGAGATGTTGCTATGTGTAATACATCAGAGAAGTATTGTCCTTCAAGCTTTAGTTAATTTGAGATTGAGCTTCCTGCGTATGAACATGTGCAGTTTGCTCGTGTATCTGATGGGAATTTAAATTAATTTGGCTGGAGGACGAGATACAGAGTAGAGGTAGGGGATGAGGTATAATAGAAGATCCAAGTATATTTAGAAGGCTACATAGTCACCTTCTGATGTGGTCTAGAAATAAATGTTCTGAGTTAGGGAAACATTGATTTTCATAAGATAAGACTGACTAAAGTGGACTGGGAGCAGCTACTTGCAGGAAAATCCCCATCAGATCAGAGGGAGTCATTTAAAACTGAGACTGCATGGTCTACATGCTCTTATCAAAGTGAAGGGTAGGATAAACAAGTCCAGAGAACGCTGGATGTCAAGCGACATACAGGATTGGTTAAAAAAACAAAAACAAGTCAGTCTACCATCAAGAAGGCAAAGGTCAGGAGTGTGTTAAAAAAATCCCCACTTGCCTGGATGCGTGCAGCTCCAATAACACTCAAGAAGCTTGACACCATCCAGGATAGACATCTCATCCACTCTTTCTACCACCAATATTCAGTAGCAGCAGCATATACCATCTTCAAGATATGCTGCGAAAATTCCCAAGGCTCCTTAAGCAGCACCTTCCAAACTCTCAAACACTTCCACCTAAAAGGGCAAGGACAGCAGATACATGGAAACACCAATATCTGCAAATTCTCCTCCAAGCCGTTCAGGGTCCTGATCTGGAAATATATTGCTATTCCCAGTCAGATCTGGAGTCAGGCAGGGCTGCCCTCTCTCTCCTGCCTTGTTTGTGTGCTGCATAGAGACATTTGCCATGTCCATCAGGAAGGATGCGAGCCTGAGAGGGGTGACAATTCCTGGCAGCGGGGGCGTGCAAGTTAAGGCCTCCCTGTACATGGATGACGTCGCCGTTTTCTGCTTGGATCCACTGTCCGTGCGCAGACTCATGTGCATATCTGACCAGTTCGAACGGGCCTCGGGGGCCAAGGTAAACCGCGGCAAGAGCGAGGCCATGCTCTTCGCCGACCAATCCTCTAACTCCTTCACTGTCAGGACCGACCACCTGAAGGTGCTGGGTATTTGGTTTGGGGGGGCTGGGGCTTGCGCCAAGTCTTGGGAGGAGCGTATCAGCAAAGTGAGGCATAAACTGGGCAGATGGAAGCTACGGTCGCTCTCCATCGCGGGAAAAAACCTGGTCATCCGTTGTGAGGCACTGTCATTGCTATTATATGTGGCACAGGTCTGGCCTATTCCCAGAACCTGTGCTGCTGCAGTCACCCGGGCCATGTTCCAGTTTATATGGAGGTCAAAGATGGACCGGGTCCGAAGGGATTCGCTGTACAAAGATCTGGGCAACGGGGGAAAAAATACACCCAATGCCACCCTCACCCTGATGGCCACCTTTGTGTGTGGCTGCATTAAGCTGTGCGTGGATCCCCGGTACGCAAACACCAAGTGTCACACGTACTGAGGAGCAGACTGTCAAAGCCATTTGGCAGAATGCCTCATCGCCAGAACTTTCCAACAAGCATCAAGACATGGCTTGGCTGGTGGTGAAAAGGGCTCTGCCTGGGAGATCCTTTATGCATGCCCGGACTCTCAGCCGCCTCGCATGCTGCCCTCGAAGCGGCTGCGGGGGGGGGGACACGAGACTGTCACACACCTCCTTCTGGAATGTGCCTACGCAGAAGTCTGGAGAGGAATGCAGTGGTGTTTGTCGAAGTTCGTCCCGAGTACCGCAGTGACGCAGTACTCCATGCTCGATGGTCTGTTCCCCGGGACGTACACCGAGACAAACATCAACTGTGCCTGGAGGATCATCAACTCAGTGAAGGACGCTCTCTGGGCAGTCCGAAACCTGTTGATCTTCCAGCTGAAGGAGTTGACCCCGACTGAGTGTTGCAGACGAGCACATTCCAAGGTTCAGGACTACGTGTTGAGGGATGCGCTGAAGCTTGGGGCAGCTGCCGCCAAGGCGCAGTGGGGAAAGACCACCTTGTAATGACTGCCTGCCTGCCTAAAGAAGAACAGGGGGTCCACGAAGTCATTTGGGCTCTGCTGACGCCTCAGCTAAAAATGTAATCGTACAGACCTGTAAATAGGAACGGTTACTCTGTTTCGGTATGCAAACAAATGGAATGTTTACATATGTATGGCATGTCCAACTGTACAGACCATCAAATTATTTTATGAATAAAGCATATTTTTGAAATTAAAAAAAATTGCTGTTCCCTCAGTATCACTTGGTCAAATTTCTTTAAATCCTTTTGTAATTCCATTGTGGATCTACCTACAACAAATAGACAGCAGAATTTTAAGGCAGCAGCTTACCACGATCTTCTCAAAGGCAGCTAGGAATGGGCGATAAATGCTGGCCCAGCTAGTAACAATCACATCCTATCAATGAATAAAACCAAAAGACACAAGGGAGCATGGGAAGGTTAGACAGCATTTATTTTAATGCAAGGAGTCTTGCAAAAATGACAGATGAATTGAGGATGCTCCTTAACACAATGAGACATGAAGAAATTGCTATCATGGAAATATGGTTGGGGGAAGGGACAGGACTGGCAACTCAATACTCTGGGAGATAGAACCTTCAGGAGAGATGGAGTCACAATAGAACAGAGAGGGATGGCAACTTAAAAGGTCCCTCAAATGTGGTCTTGTGGGTATTAATTTTAGAAAAAGGGCATTTTGCACTATAGTCTCCCAAACATTCAGGGAAAGATAGAAAAATATGTGAGCAAATCTCAGATGTATAAAAGTAATAATGGAATAATGTTAGAGTATTCAACCTACCAATGTCAACTAATACAAAATGTGAAAGGCTTGGGGGGTGGGGGGACAGATTTCTTGAAATGTGTCCAGGAGAACACTTTAAGTTAGCATATAGAAAGCTCTACAAGAAAGGGGTTGGTGCTTGACCCAATTTTAGGGAATAAAACCGGGCAAGTTGAAGCATTTTGGTGATAGTGACCATAATTCAGTCGGATTTAGGTACTTATGGGGCAAGATACAGATAGTCCAGAAATAAATGTTCTGAGTTCGGGAAAATTGACTTTCACAAGATAAGACTGACTAAAGTGGACTGGGAGCAGCTACTTACAGGAAAATCCCCATCAGACCAGTGGGAGTCATTTAAAACTGAGACTGCATGGTCTACATGCTCCTATAAAGGTGAAGGGTAGGATAAGCAAGTCCAGAGAACCCTGGATGTCAAGCGACATACAGGATTGAATAAGAAAACAAAAAGAAAGCTAATGGTAAATACCATGGGCTCAAAACAACAGGTGTCAAAAGAGGTGTATAGAAAGTAGCACTTGTTAAAAATTTGGAAATCAGAGGGGACATGACAAAACACTGGCAGGCAATATTAAGGAAAATCAAAAATGTTTTATGCCCACATGAGGGACAAGAGGGATAACCAGGGGAAGAATAGGGGCTATTAGGGACCTAACTGGCAATCTGTACAAGGTGCCAAAGGTCATACCTTAGGTTTCAAATGAACATTTGCATCTGTATTCACGGAAGAGAAAGACGGTGTCAGTATAGAAATCAGGGTGAGGGAATATGATATTCTTGAACAAATTAGCACTCAGGAGGAGTAGGTACTAGCAATTTTAGCAGGTCTGAAAGTGGATGAACGTCCAGGTATTTTTGTGATTGGAAACCTGCAATCAGTGGTATACCACAGGAATCAGTGCTGGGGCCTTGGCTATTTGCAGTGTACATTAACGATCTAGATATGAATATAGAAGGTATAATCAGTAAGTTCACAAATGACATGAAAAATTGGTGGTGCAGTAAAAAGTGACGAGGAAAAGTCTTCAACTACAGAACAATATAATTACAATATAAAAACAGGGATGTACCTCTGAGGCTTTATAAGGCTCTGGTCAGACCACATTTAGAGTATTGAGAGCAATTTTAGGCACCATACCTCAGTCAAGATGTATTGGCCCTGGAGTGGGTCCAGAGGAGGTTCACAAGAATGATCCCAGGAATAAAAGACTTAACATATGAAGAATGTTTGAGGAATTTGGGACTATACGCGATGGAGTTTGGAAGGATGAGAGGGGATCTGATTTGAAACTAACAGAATACTGAATGGCCTGGATGTGGGAAGATAGTTCTATCAGCAGGAGAGACAAAGACCCAGCGGCACATTCTTACAGTAAAGGGAAGACCTTTAGAACAGAGATAAGAAGAAACTTCTTTATTCAGAGTGTGGTGAATCAGTGGAATTCATTGCCACAAAGCCGTGGAGGCCAGGTCATTAAGTACATTTTAAACACAGATATAGATAAGTTCTTGATTGCCAAGGAGATCAAAGATTACAGGGAGAAAATATAATGGGGTTGAAAAACCTATCAGCCATGATTGAATGGCAGAGCAGAATCGATGGGCCATATGGCCTAATTTCTGCTCCCATGTCTGATGGCCTTAATACAGAGAGAGTAGTCATATGAGATGAACAGTAGCAAAAGGAATTTAATCCTAAAAGGTGAGAGGTGATTCATTTCAGGAGTAATAACAAGACGAGGGAATACACATTGAATGGTAGGAATCCTAGGAAATTCAGAAGATTAGAGGAACCTCACTGTGCATTACCATTGATCTTGAAGGCAGCAGGACAGGTAGATAAGGTGGTCAAGAGGTTTTTGGAATATTTACCTTTATTAGTCAAGGCACTGAATGCGAGAGCAAGTAAATCATGATAGAGTTGCAAACAACTTTAGTTAGGCCACAGCTAAAGTACTGTGTCCAATCTGATCTCCACACAATAGGAAAAATGCATTGGAAGAGGTGCAGTGGAGATTCACCAGGATGTTGCCTGGGCTGAAACAAGTCAGATTGGCTGAGGTTATTTTCCTTAGAGCAGAGAATGCTTAAGGGGGAACTAATTGAGGTTTACAAAGTAATGAAGAGCATAGATAAGGTAGATAAGGAGAAACCTTTTCCCCATGGTTGGAACGTCAATAAAGAAAGCAAAATTTTAAGGTAAGGAGCAGAAATTGACAAGGGATTTGAGCAAACTTATTTTCACCCACAGGGTGGTGGGTCTGCGGAACTCATTGCCTAAAGGGTGGTAGAGGCAGGAATCATCAAGACATTTAAGAGGTTTTGAGATGGATTGGAATAGATAAACGCTTGATCACAGATCAGACATTATGGGCTGAAGAGTCTTTCACCATGCTGTAAAAATTCTATGACTCTAAGTGTGAGTGAGCCACATTGCAAGCCCTACTGATTTGTAACTATTGTGAAATTCTTCGGCTGCATCTCCTGGTAACACCAAAATCCATACGTTGAAGGTTTTGTGCATGCACGCTTTGTGAAACACCAACAGTTTAAAATAAAGCCAGCACCCAAATAAAATACTAAACAAATATTTTGCATCAATGTCTATTGTGTGGAAGGATATGGAAGATACAGAACGTAGTGAAATAAATAGCGACATCTTGAAAAATGTCTAGATTACAGGGATAGTGGTACTGGATGACTTAAAATAAATAAAGTTGGATAAATCCCCGAGACCTGATCAGGTGCATCCAAGAATTCTATGGGAAGCTAGGGAAGAGATTGCTAGACCCCTCACTGAGATGTTTGTATCACTGAGAGCCACAAACGAGGTGCTGGAAGACTGGAAGGATGGCTAATGTGGTGCCACTATTTAAGAAAAGTGGTAAGGAAAAGCCACAGAACTATAGACCGGAGAGCCTGACATCAGTGGTGGGTAAATTGTTGGAGGGAATCCTGAGGATTAGGATTTACATTTTTATTTGGAAAGGCAAAGACTGATCAGAGTTATTCAACTTTGTGCATGGGAAATCATGTCTCATAAATTTGATTGAGGTTTTTGAAGAAATAACAAAGAGGATTGATGAGGGCAGAGAAATAAGGTGTTTGACAAGTTCCTCATGAGAAATTGGTTAGCAAGGTTAGATTACATGGAATACAGGGAGATCTAGCTATTTGGATACAGAACCGGCTCAAAGGTAGATGACAGAGGCAGTGCTTTGTCTACTGCTTTTTGTCATTTATATAAATGATTTGGATGTACGCATAGGAGGTAGTAAGTTTGCAGATGACACCAAAATTGGAGGTGTAGTGTACAGCGAAGAAGGTTTCCTCAGAATAAAATGGGATCTTGATCAGATGGGCCAATGGGCTAAGGAGTGGCAGATGGAGTTTAATTTAGATAAATGTGAGGTGCTGCATTTTGGAAGGGTAAATAGCAGGAATTTTAGACTTAATGGTAAGATCCTGGGGAGTGTTGCTGAACAAAAATACCATGGAATGCAGGTTCAAAGTTCCCAGAAAGTGGAGTCATGGGTAGATAGTATAGTGAAAATGGCATTTGGTATGCTTGCCTTTAATGGTCAGTGCGTTGAGTGTAGGAGTTGAGAGGTCATGTTCTGGCTGCACAGGACATTGGTTCAGCCATGTTTGGAATACTGCCCGCAAGTATGTTTTAAAACTTGAAAGAGTTCAGAAAAGCTTTATAAGGAAAGTGCCAGAGTTGGAGGATTTGAGCTATAGTGAGAGGCTAGACTGGGACTCAAGTGTCAGAGACTGAGGGATAAAATCATGAAGTGCAATGGATAAGGTAAAGAGACAAGGTATTTTACCGGTAGTGGGGGGATCCAAAACCAGAGGGCATAGGTTTAAGGTGAGAGAGTGGAAAGATGTAATAGAGACCCAAGGGCCAACTTTTTTATGCAGAAGGTGGTGCATGTATGGAATGAGCAGCCAGAGGAAGTGGTGGAGGCTGGTACAATTACATCATTTAAAAGCCATCTGGATGGGTATATGAATAGGAAAATGTTAGAGGTATATGGGCTAAATGCTGGCAAATGGGACTATTTTATTTAGGATATCTGGTCAGCACAGACATGTTGGACCGAAGGGTCTGTTTCCATGATGTGTATATTTCAATGACTCCAAGTACAACAATATATGGGCACATGGAAACAGAGCGATATCTAGAACAGTACGGCAGAGGTACTACATGAGCACAATTTGTACTTGCTTCAGAAGTGTGTTTTAAGGATGTCAGCAAACATTCTTCAGTTGTTACCATACTAAGGATTGTTGAATAAGTGCTGTGCAATCATAAGTTAACACTTTTTTGGATTGGAGGTCTGAGGCCAATGATGTGCCGCAAGGGTCAGTGGTGGGTTCACTTCTTTTTGTCATTGTTATAAATAATTTATATTTGAAAATAGGAAGAATGGTTAGAAAGTTGGCAGATGACACTAAAATTGGCAGTGTATTAGATGGTACAGAAGGTTATCTCAGAGTATAAAGGGACCTTGATCAGATGGGCCAATGGGCTGAGGAGTGGCAGATTGAAGTTAACATACATAAATACGAGGTGTTGCATTTTGATATTGCAAATCAAGACAGGATGGATACAATTAATGAGGGGGTCTTGGGGAGTATTGCTGAATAAAGCGACCTTGAGGCACAGGTTCACAGTTCCTTCATGGTAGAGTCACAGATAGACAAAGTAGCAAAGGTGGTGTTTGGTAACTTCCCTTTATAGGTCAGTGCATTGAGTTTTAGAGTTGGGATGTCAGTTGCAGCTGTACAGGACATTGATTAGGTCATTTTTTGGAATACTTTGTTCAATTCTGGTCTCCTGGCTTTAGGAAGGATGTTGTGAAACTTGAAAGGATTCAGAAAGATTTACAAAGATGTGCTGGAATTGAAGGGAGAGGCTAAATAGGCTGGGGATATCTTCCCTGGAGTGTCAGAGGTCGAGGGGTGACTTTAAAGAGTTTCATGAATCATGAAGAGTATGGACAGGGTAAATTGTCAAGGTCTTTTTCCCAGCATAGGGGAGTCCAAAACTAGAGGCCATAGGTTTACGGTGAGAGGGTAAAGATTTAGAAGGGATGTATGGGGCAACCCTTTCACATAAAGATTGGTAGTGCATGTATGAAATGATTTGCCAGAGAAAGTAGTGCCAGTTGGTACAATTACAGCATTTAGAAGACATCTGAATGGGTGATGGGATAGGAAGGGTCTAGAGGGATATGGGCCAAATGCTAGCAAATAGGACTAGATTAATTTAAGATATCTGGTCGGCATGGACGAATTGGACCTGTTTCTGTGCTGCACAGTTCTAACTATTTAATGTTAGACATTATATTCCGAATTTTCCAAGTCAGTATTCTGTCTATTGTGAACAGCCTAATGCATTTACTCCATTTGACAACAGTAAAATGAGCAATTATTTTGGACAACTCACCCATTTCCGAGAGCAGAGAAGTTTTATGCAACAAGGACAGCACTCCATTGCAAAACACTGATGTGTCAGCCTATTTTCACTCAACTCAGGAACAGAGCTTAAAAGCATAACTTTCTGACTCAAAAACGACAGTATTACAATTGAATCATCACTATTATCTAGAATGCTGATTTGTCTTGACACTAAAATGCTGATGCTATGAAGTCCAATTTCCTACTTTTACACTCGTTAGGCCGATAAACACCTATTAATTGAGCCTCCTCCGTTCCCTGAGACGTTAGAGGCTCGAGCATGCGTACTGTATGAAATGACTCGCGACGTTGAAATGTTTGCGCCGGTGCAGAATGACGTGAGCGCTGAGCACTGCATGTCGGGACAGCTCGGCCGCCATGTTGGCGGCGGGTCGGTATTTATGAGATTTCTGGGGAGCTACTAAAATAGTTTCGCATCCTGACTGGATATATTCTGGAAAGAAAAGAGACTAAACCAATAAATTGGGAGGGTTAGCTGTTTGCCGTGAGGAGATGAAAGAAATGTCAGCGTAAGTGATGGATGCGTGAGTATGAGTCGGGCTGGATTTCCGGCTGTTGCTGTTGGGTTGATCTGTGGCCACAGCTCTTCATGTGGAGGGAGGCTCTGGCCTGTCCTCCTCTTCATAGCTTGGGCCTGACTCTTTGATGGGAAGATGACAAACCTTTGCGATGTCTGGATGGATTCTGGACATTTTTGTATTCTTCCTTTCACGGGAATGGAATAGCTGATTAGGCGTCAGCCTCTTCCCGTACCCTCGTTTCCGATACGCCCAGGATAAACTAAGCACTGTTGGCTGTAATATCCAGTTGTCAGTATTTCAACCTATTTAACTTGTTCTGTGGTACTTTTTACATTATGATCACTCACGTAATAAGCACGAGAAAACTTGTGAAGTGTTTTAAACTAATTTTAGCGCAACTTTGGAAATGTAATTTTAATGCTGTAGGCTATATGTTGATTATTTTTGGATGAGTACATTTAACTTCTGATCGCATTTGAAAAAGTATTGTGATATACGCCCTGTGTCTTTTTGTAAACAACATGTTTTCCGGAAAAGCGCATCTAGCTGGTGATTTAAAAAAAAAAGTTTGAATACCGCCTCTTACGCGCTTATTCCGTTTACGTGGGAAATCTAATCTCATCATTTTTTTTTTATCCAAGTACTTTATAACTGCAGACCTTTTAATGCCCAGTGAACAATTATTTTAGAGGAGAGAGATTTTTGATGGACTCTGAAACTCTTCTAAAATATTTGATAAGCCTGTCCAGAAATTCTTGTCTGAGGTTATTGCTTGCATACCGCATTGGAAAAGAAAACGTCTGAAGTCAATTGTATAATGCATCTAACTTTGGATGCCTGAATCTAAAGTCACTGGCACTGGCGCATTAACTTTTTTGATGTTCATGGGGAAGGGGATAAAAGTTGCGCTGGGCATTTTTTTGCTTGAATTTTATTCAGATCAAATCAGACCAGCTAGAGTAAGGATTGTGCATTATGTAAAAATGCATTCTCCTCACCTGCAACAATTTGTCCAGTTATTTAGTTTTAGCATATTAGAGTGTGAAACTCTGCAATATGTGTGTGCTAGTAATGCATAAAAATCACTTTTATCTTGGTAGTAAAGAGGAAATAGACAGTTTTTAACAAAAGCAATAATGTGTGGGGAGATGATGGAGACTTCTATATTTCGATTTGTCCAAATTCCCACGCAGTGGGATCCAGCTTACTTGTTCCGAGATAGATACAAAGATGTTCTGAAAATCAAAGTTTGAAACTTCCTATGGTGCGGGTTCCTGCGCTCAGCTGATTGGAGAATGTCGTCTTTGGTATGTGGGAATCCTCCAGGCAAACCACGTGGCTAGTCCAGCAAAGCTGAGCCTGACAAGCATGCTCTCAGTACCAGGTATGCAGCACCTTTGGAAGAAGTCTGTAAGAAAATTTAAAGTCAGCTTATTTTTAAAATGCATAGGTTGAGAGCTGGTCAGATTAAGTCAATTTCTTTTCACATTTTGTGGAATCTTAACTGGGTCTATCACCCAAACCGGAAGTACATAGGACTTCAGTTTATAATTTACTTAGTTTTTGAGCTTCAATAACCTTTGCTGAAGGTTGTCGCTGTTGCAATTTTTTAAAAAATGTGAAATGTATTTGAGATGTAGCCAAAGTATTCCTTGCTGGAAAAGGATGAAAGTATCCTCCTGTGAGTATGTTGCTTTTGGTAGATGTTTCTGTCATGTTGCTATCTACTCTTTCTAGAAAGAATGTACTACTGTCAAGAGGTCTACTACAATATGTGATTGATGTGCAGAACTAACTGAAGGTGCAATTCATAGTTTGAATTTCAGATTAAATAATAACTTGCAGAAAAAATGTTCAGTAGCTAATTCTGTCTGTATCATTAGAATTTTCACAGTCCTGTTAAATGCATTTCTCCTCTGGCTTTGTACTGTTGGTTAGGATTTTGCAGCATTAATAAAATTGCCAGCACTCATTGTCCTTGCTGCCCTGAAACTGATATGAATATCTGGCTTCATATATGTGTGGTTGAACCCAGAATAACTACTCTCAGCTTCTTCATTGAACTCAGTGGAGTCTGCATGGGCTCCGCTTGGTTAGATATTGCTGAACTGATGAGGACATCCAATTTTATACTGGTCTTGTATAAAAACTATTATAGTTACACGTTCGAATGAGCTAGAACTGTGTTTTTAGTGTGTTAAGTTAATTTAATGCGCAACTTTTCTGGCACTGGAAAAATTACTTGTTGAAAATTAAATTTCTCCATACTTTTTTTTGAAAGAAAAATAATTAAAGATTTAAGCAAAGACAGAAATTGCTGGTAGCAACTGTAAGGAGAAAGAGAGTTAATATTTCAAGTGTGGTGACTCTTCTGTCAGTTCTGATGAAGAGTCATGAATTGAAACATTAACTCTGTTTTCTCACCACACATGCTGGCAAAATATATTTTTTAAACTGTAGCATCCATAGTTCTTTTAATAAAACGAAGATTTAAGATTTAGTCTTAAGTAATTTTTGAGTAGTTTATGAAGGAGATAGACAGGAAAGGAGAAAGTGAGAACTGCAGATGCTGGAGATCAGAGTCAAGAGTGTGGTGCTGAAAGGCATAGCAGGTCAGGCAGCATCCGAGGAGCAGGCGAATCGACATTTCAGACCTAAGCCCTTCAGACAGGAAAATATTTCTCCTATGATAGATAGAGATGGCTTACTGGTTCCAAAAGACAAATGAGCAGAAGAAGCCAATTTTCACAGCTGGGTGTGATGGTCTGTTCTATCTGTAGCCACCTTCTCATCTGTTCTTTTTTTTTCCCAACCTGACTGCAGCACTTAGGAAGCTCTCTGTCCCAGTCTTCCTCTATCTGATGTGGACTGGTCAGCATAGATCACTTCAAACAAGAAAAGATTTTGTTTTTTATTTTATCCCTCACTCCCACCGCATCTCTTGAATTTTTTTCTCAAAATAACGTTTTCCGACATTTGATTTTCAAATGGGTCATGAGTTCCAACCTTGTGTAGAATATGTGTTGTAGACACCTAATTAACACAGATACCAATTCCACTATATTTTTCATTGTTGCTTGCTATCTTTCTCAATCAAGACTTTCTTCACTGCAAACATAATTGTTTGCATAGCTTGAACATGTCCATGTAACTGACCTAACTACTGGAAAATCTGACAATTATCTGTAGCAGTTCAGTCCTTTTAAGGCACTTGAACAATCTTCCCACATAGAAGACTTACAGTCCATGAGCATCGATGAAGAATGAGTATTCTGCTCTTTATAGTATGGCACTGTAGCAACCAGGATCTGTGGGTTGTTACCACAGTAGTTCTGCACAGGGTACAATGCATGTGAGGATTATCCAAATTTAGTGTTACAGAAAATGCATAAAACAAATTTATAATGATGTAACACTGAGAAACCTCACACTGAAGATTTGAGGTCCTGAGAAGAAATCTTTTACCAATGCATATTGTTAATTGTAATGATCTCCATTAAAAGATGTCAATCTGATTTTGGAGAGAAAACTTCAGCGAGATCAGTTAAAAATGTTTTGGCAGTAGCAGGAGCAAATTCTGCTTGTATATTAAGTACTGCCAGATTATAAAATATAAATAGTATGTGACTGCAGAAGCCACACAATAGAGAGTGAAGCATGTTACGTTTAACTTAATTGAGTTTAGCCATATACAGAGTAACCTCTGCCCTGCTATGGTGGCCACCAATGCATGGACATTTTCTAGATACCTTTCTGGTTGGTGGCTGGAGTTCATAATATGGGGATTCAGTGAGTTTGTTTTATGCTCCATCAGTTACGTTAGTTGGACATCCAAAGGTTGGATCCATGTAATCGTACCTTGAAAACGAACTGTTTCAATTCATGTTTTGTCTTTGTGGACAGTTTTGCTATATGACTGTTTAGCTCAGTTGATAACAAATGGGACTGTCAATCCAAAGAACATGTAGTTAAATCCCACATTGGGTATGAATCTTTCTTAATAAATATTTTCAAATTATTTTTCTTTCAATAACCTATTTTTCTAAATCATCCTGTTCAGAAATGTTATTACACACCTCTAGAGCAGTCCAGGAGTATTCCTACAATTGCATCACAGAAGGGCCACTAAAAAGGAAGATAAAGCAGACAGAATTGGAATAATAGCGTCATAGAGGTGTACGGCATGGAAACAGACTCTTCGGTCCAACCTGTCCATGCCGACCAGATATCCCAACCCAATCTAGTCCCACCTGCCAGCACCCGGCCCATATCCCTCCAAACCTTTCCTAATCATAAACCCATCCAAATGCCTCTTGAATGTTGCAATTAGATTAGTTACAGTGTGAAAACAGGCCCTTTGGCCCAACAAGTCCACACCGACCCGCCGAAGCGCAAACCACCCAGACCCATTCCCCTACATTTACCCTTTCACCTAACATCACGGGCAATTTAGCATGGCCAATTCACCTAACCTGCACATTTTTGGACTGTGGGAGGAAACCCACGCAGACACTGGGAGAATGTGCAAACTCCACACAGTCAGTCGCCTGAGGTGGGAATTGAACCCGGGTCTCTGGCGCTGTGAGGCAGCAGTGCTAACCACCATGCCGCCGCCTCCACGTTCTCTGGCAGCTCATTCCATACATGTATTTATTGATATTTTCCCAATGAATGTCCTTTTAACTATTACAATCAATTCTCTTCCAAGTTATTTGAAGGCTGGAATTTCTCATTTGTTAATTTATTTGTTTTCTGTGTATGTATCAGCATTTTTTGAGGAAACAGTTAATAAACAATATGTAGGATAAATTCAAGAACTTGATATTGGTTAAGGACTGAACAGACCTATGACTGGGTGACTTGAATTTTAATGTTTGCCTTTGTCAAGCCAGTTTGTTTGTTTTAATGCAAGCAGCTAATACTCTGAAACAAAAATAGAAATTGCTGGAGAAACTCTGTTGGGAGAAAGCAGAGTTAAATTTTTTTTAGATTAGATTACTTAGTGTGGAAACAGGCCCTTCAGCCCAACAAGTCCACACCGCCCCGCCGAAGCGCAATCCACCCATACCCCTACGTTTACCCCTTGCCTAACACTACGTGCAAACTCCACACAGTCAGTCGCCTGAGGCGGGAATTGAACCCGGGTCTCTGGTGCTGTGAGGCAGCAGTGCTAACTACTGTGTCACCGTGCCGCCCATAATGTTTTGGGGTCAGTGAAGGCTCACTCTGCTTTTTCTCCACAGATGCTGAGATTGTCCAATAACTTCTGGTTCTGTTTCAGATTTTCCGCATCCGCAGTTTTTTTTTGACCTAGCGAAAGACTGTGATACTGGTCGAGGTTGCAACTACACAGTAGGTCCTCTTCTTCATATGTGGCCCCAATAAGCAGCCATATGCATCTACACTTGAATTATCTTTCCAGTAGTCACAGTTCTATTTTTATGAATAAATAAATCGCTGTTTTGTGATCCTTGGAAATAGACTGTATTTTAAAGTGTATGTCAACGCTTGCCAATGGCAGTGGAGCAGTAATGATTGAAATAAGTGAACTCTTGGGTATGATTCTATCTGTGCAAGTAAGATGTTACTGCTTTTACTCATTAACCTTCAACTTAAGTCCATGGTTTTCAGCATGATTTTGATTTGAGCTGCTGGGATCACTGTACAGTATATAATACTATTTTACTTCCTGTTACAGCAACAGTGTTATGCTGGGGCCTCAGCCTCAGCAGGCTCAGAAGCATTATGGGATCACTTCTCCAATTAGCCTGGCTTATCCCAAAGATGTGGATGATATTTCTGCTCAGAGGTTGATTGAAGCCTTGAAACCATTTGGAGTATTTGAAGAGGAAGAGGAATTAAACCATAGGTGATAATATCGAAATGGTAGTTTTTTGCATATGCTAATTTATAGTTTGGATTCTGGTTGAACAATTTTAATGGTTTCTTTTAATATTACAGATTAGTTGTTTTGGGTAAATTGAACAATTTAGTTAAAGAATGGATAGCAGAAATCAGCGAAATTAAGGTAAAAATACTTTTATTGCTTCAACTGAAATATTTTGTGACATTTAAGTTTTTAGTGGATATCTGGGTGGATTGGATACTTGGTATTGTAATAGTACTTCTCAAGGAAGTTATCAAAGAAGTGCTGCAGTAATGTTGTTGTATCTTATTATCCTAGCTGATGATACTATTGGGCAAGTAAGTTTCCAGAAGAAAATTCAAATTCCTGATAATTTTTTTTTGGTTTGTATTTTAGTTGGTGGTCAGTCACCAAAATACAGTCAAACAATGCTGCATGATACATTTTCCTTTTAAACACAGTGGACGTTTTTAAAACAAAAGACAAAAAGAAAACATGTATCAAGGTGTAGAATAGTTAGGAAAAAACATTTAAAACATCCAGCAAAACAAAGTTTCACTGCATCTTTGTGATGAAATCCAGGTAAATTACCTAACTATATCAAATCTAGCTGCTGATTCTCCCCAGTTCCTTCATAGAACAGTACAGCACAGTAACAAGCCTTAGGAGAAAGTCTGGGCAGGTAGGACAATCAGAGGGCGGTGCAGAGTTGTTGTATCTGGGCTGAGGTTGGGGGTTGCGGGGGTGTGTGGTGGGGGAGAGAGAGAGAGCGAGAGCGAGAAAAAAGAAGCTGATGAGGTCAATGCTGGTGCCATGTGGTTGGAGGTTCCCAAGGCGGAAGATGAGGCGTTCTACCTCCAGCCAACAAGTGGCTTGGATTTGGCTGTGGAGGAGGCCCAGGACTTGCATGCGCTTGGTGGAGTGGGAGGGGGCGTTGAAGTTGTCGGCCACAGGACAGTGGGGTTGTTTGGTGTGTGTGCGTCCCAGAGATGTTCACGGAAACGTTCTGTGATTTGGCGTCCTGTGTCCATAATGTAGAGGAAACCACATTGAGAGCAACAGAACACAACTCGCGGAACGTTTCACGGAACATCTCTGGGGATGTTTGATGCATGTGCCCCAATGAACTGTGGCCGACCACATCAACTCCCCCCTCCCATTCTGCCAAGGACGTGCAAGTCTGGGCTGCCTCCACTGCCAAATCCAAACCACTTGACGACTGGAGGAAGAACGTCTCGTCGTCTGTCTTGGGACCCTTCAACCACATGGCATCAACATCGATTTCACCAGTTTCCTTATTTCCTGCCCCTGCGTCACCACATCCCAGATCCAACCCAAATCGGCAGTGCCCTCTTGAACTGTCGAACCTGTCCATCTTCCTTCCCACCTATCACAATGCCCCCCCCCCATCTGTATCTACCTTTTGCCTTCCCAGCTACCTCCACACCACCACCTTCCTATTTATCTCATGCCCCCTTTTCTCCTTCCACTCCACATTTCTGATGAAGGGCTTATGCCCAAAACGTCGACTGTCCTGCTCCTCAGATGCTGCCTGACCTGCTGTGTTTTTCTAATCCTATACTTTTCGACACAGTAACCGGCCCATTGACCCAGCATGTCTATGCTGAACGTGATGCCATTCTAAACTAGTCCCATCTGCTTGCACATTGTCCATATCCCTCTATTTCCTGCCTGATCATGTGTCTACCTAAGTGCCTCTTAAATTTTATTGTCTGCTTCTGCGTACTTCTGCTTTCTACCCGGCAGCATGTTCCAGGCATCTACCACCCTCTAAGAAAAACATTCCTCTCTCATCGCCTTTTTAAACTTCATCCCTCTCTCCTTAAACCCATTCCCCTGACTATTTTGGCATTTCCACCCTGGGATAAAGACTCTAACTATCCACCCTATGCATGCCTCTGATTTTATTTTTTTGTGTGAAGCCTTATATGGATATTCTTATTAGCGAGCTTCAACTTTCTCAACTTTTCAATCACCTGCTAACCTCCAATCGGACACTCCTGGTCTGGAACATGCTCAAATTAAACTCCTCTACTGAAGTAACTGTGCTTTCCTTGAACTGTTCTCTCATCCTTTTTTGTTTTTTTTTCAGGAGAGAAACGGTTTTCTTCTGATTCCAGCCTGGTCTTATCTAAAGCTCCCAAAAACGTAGCATAGTATCAACTACTTCTATTATCTCTCCAGGGATACCTGCTCTCTGACATATACTGGATTAGGCCAGGAAGTACTATCTGACCTAGATTTTTTTTTTTACAACACTTCAAAAAAGTAGCCAATTCTGTGTGCCAATATTTTCGAAATCAATCAGACACCTTTCATAATTTTCATTTCAAATTTCCTCCGTTGAAATAGTTTTCTTCTGTCAAATGCTCTACGACTTTGTAAAATTTGATGTTTGGTGAAGGTTGTATTCCCCTCAATAGAGGGGGCGTTTTTCACGCATCAAATTAGGTTCAAAAAATGACATAAGGCGGAAAGGCAAGAGGTGAGGATGATGGCGTCTGCCGAAGACTATAGACTGCTTAAGTGAGAGGGCAAAATTTAACAGATGGTGTTTAATGTGGGAAATGGTACAGTTATTCTCTTTAACAGGAAGAATAGAAGAGCTGACTATTATTTAAATGGAGAAAACTATGAACCAGGGATCTGGGAGTCCATGAATCTCAAAACGTTAGCATTCAAATTTTGTGGGTAGTAGGGAAGGCAAAGGGAATGGAGTATAAAGGTAGGGAGGTATTGCTAAAGTTGTACAAGGCATTAGTTAGACCACAGCTAGAATACTGTGAAAAGTTTTATTGACTTTACTGAAATGAACAAGATTCTTAGAGGACCTGACAGGGTATTGAAAATGTTATTTTCTCCTTTTATGGGAGAATCCAGGTCCAGAAGTCCTAATCAGAATAAGGGTCAAGAGCAAGAGTAGGTGGAATTTGTTTTTACTGCAGAGGGCTATTGAGGCTGGGTCTTCAAGGCTGAAATAGACAAAATTCTAATCGATAAGGGAATCAAGAGTTATGGGGAAAAGGCAGAAAAATGGAATTGAGGATTATTATTTTTAACCATGATCATCTTGAATGGCAGAGCAGACTCCATGGGCTGAACAGCCTATTTTGGCTCTTCTGTCTTATGGTTCTCATGGTGAAAGCATTGTTTAGCTTTGATAGCTTACTTGTAAATAGTTTAAGCAGCTGCTGTCACAAAAGTAAGTTTGTTTTCTGCAATTGAGTGCAAGCTTAATTTCAGATATTCAATAAAATTAGTGTTTTCCCTAATGTTATTTACAATAAAGAGCAATGAGGCTGCAGCTGGTAACCTGAAAGGGCTCTTTTCAAAGGGAGCATTTGATTGTTAAATGTTTTTGTATTAAAAGGCTTCTAGTATGATTTATATTTTAGTTAATTTTATTTAAATTACAAAATTAAATTTCTAAAGTAGACTTCTTAAAGAATTGGAGAAGCCAGTAAAGTTGTAAATTGGTTAAAAGAAATCTATTATTTTGCTGAAATAAACAGTACAGATATATTTGAACTCATCAAAAAGAATATTTAGTTATTGGGTGTGCATAATTCCTGTACCAAGTAGATGGGGATTCAATGTTTGATCTCCTTTTTGAGAATAGAAGTTGTGTTGACTGGTTTTAATTTTCATTCTCAGAATCTACCAGCATCAGTCATCGTAAATGTTGGTGGAAAAATATTTACATTTGGCTCATACAGGCTAGGAGTGCATACAAAAGGTATGCTTCAATTATTTTATCTAATTGTTGAAATAGTATAAACTCTTTAATGCAATTGTCAAACTTACTGACCTGAAAAAAATGTTTGCACTTTTTTGGGTGCCCACATAACTTGCAGGTGCTGATATTGATGCACTGTGTGTTGCTCCACGTCATGTAGAAAGGAGTGATTTCTTCCAGTCGTTCTTTGAAAAACTAAAGCAGCAAGAAGGAATCAAGAACCTGAGGGTAATTTATTTCATAAGTACACTATTGACTCTTCCCATAGTATTTTTACGGGCTGTTAGATTGATATGTAAAGCGCACAAATGTGTAAGAGTTTTTGCTGTATTATGATAGGAACTCCTTAATTCATATGCTTAAATACTCAGCCTTACCATTCTAAATCTTTAGCATATTTGATGTGATTCGTTTGCATAAAGTTTTGCATGCTCCATATTTGAATTAGAAGTTGATCATTGCTTTGTCTCTCTGGCAAATTTAGATTCTTTTTATTTAATTGCTGTTTCCATGGACACCATCTCACTCCCTTAAAATCTGTTTTTACACCCCTACCTTCACACAAGTTTACTTTCTACCTCCAGCTATTTCGGTTACTTCATATATGAATCCCAGAATGGCATCCATACTATGTGTTGTTCCTCCATGCTGTTTGTCACACAACTTTACCACCTTTTTTCCTATTCCAATTTTGAAGACAAGCCGTTGAACATGAAACATAAAACTGTTTTTCTCTCCACAGATGTTTCCAAGTACTGTAACATTTTCTGTTTCATCTCAAATTTCCAATGGCCACAGTAATTTTGCTTTTATCTTTCCCTATTATCTTGCCTCCATCCTTCATAGGAATTCTATCATGGAAGAGAAATCCTAACCATCTAAAACTAAACAGCTAGAGTAATAACTCCATTTCTTGCCCTGTGTAGTCATTTCCAGACCCTCTTTCTTTGCATATTACACTCTTCTCTCTCTTGCTGTAGCATTCAATTCCATACCACTGAGCACTGCACAGCCACTATCTCTGAACACTGTAGTGATCTTTCTGTAGATTTAAACACTTATCAGATAAAACTGTAACAAAGCTTTGTCTTTGCTTTGCTTTTTGTCTTTTTCTGAATCTGTCATTGTATTTCACTATAAACTTCGGAATTCCTGTTTCCAGCTGGGGCTTGTTGGGGTGGGCAATGCAGAACCTCTGAACTCTGAGCTGGAGCTGAACTTCAAGAATACCTGTTAAATGATTGAAAAGTTGTTTGCTTCCATCCTCTGCTCAATTGTCGCTGTCTTTTAATTACACTTTTTTTTAAAAAACCTTGATTATTTGTAACTTCACATTTACCCTGGATAAGCCTTTTTCTAAAAGTTATCTGCCCATACATACCATGTCCCTATGTTTATTGGCACTCATCATTTAAAGAGTAAATTGGTGTTCCTCAGTGTCTCAATCAGGGTTCGGCAATATCTTTGGTTGAGTAGATATGTGTTACATGGAAGCAGTCACTCTCTTGGTCCTGATAGATGCCCAGTCTGCCTAGGGATACCTGGGAGAGTAAGGTGTCTCAAAAAGTTGAATAACACCTAAAGCTGACTGTTTGTTTCATGCTGCTCCTGTGCAGTAGTATTATTGGTGATGTTTGTCACTAACTGGTGGCTGCCAAAAAGACCTCTGCCTATTGCTCAAATTATTAATGCACTGTATAATTTCTTTGCCAGTGTAATGCTTTGTATATAGGCTAATTATCCCAAAGACTAGTGAATCTTAGTGATAACTTTTGGCTGATTGCACTTAGCCAAGGTATTTAATGTACCTAACTAGCACACCCTTGCAAAATCTGTAAAATAGGGTATAATATTATTATGCTTCTGCAATTAGACAATATTTACTGGATAACCCCGCATGTGCGAAGAATTTCACTGACACGCAATTTAGGATTGAGTCGAATTGTCAGCTTGGTGTACTTGTATGTATGAGAAGCCTAATTTTGTAATACACCTACTAAGCCTGGCAGTTATGAATGAATCGGTATTAAGCGCATATTTTCCATGGGAATGCCTCTGCCAGTGTCCACTTGCCAGTTAATCCGCATCCTTCACTCGTGCAGTATAAATGTTTGTTTGTTTTCCCCTTGAATTGGTACTTTTCACAAATGTCCTGTGGGAGATGAAAAGTTTTTGACAAAATGTCTTTTTTTTCAGCAGTATTCAAGTTCTATACTATGAAATTTTTTTTAAACATATTGACTATAGATATTGGAACCTGATACAACTTTATTTTCCTTTTGTTTCACAATGATGTTTCATAAATAGATTGAGAACAAATTTCTACTTTAAAATGACCATTTGCCAAAGCAAGACTTTCCCATTTTATTTTTTTTTACATGCCACTGAACTGAAATCAGTAACTTAAAAATTGATTTCCCCATCCTCTCCACCCTTGTTTATTTTTAAGACTTTCTTTTTTGTGTATGAGTAAAGGAGCAGCCTTACCTAGAATTTCATGTTTTTGACCTCAACCCTTGTCTGTCCGTAATAGAAAAAATGTGAAGGCTGCCCAGTTATATTGAGATGTTAATAATTGTAATTCATGGTCCACATCAATCTTCTGTCTTTTGATTTTGCAGGCTGTTGAAGATGCATTTGTTCCAGTTATAAAATTCGAACTTGATAATATTGAGGTAAAATTTCCCTTGCTAATATGATTGCACATATTTGTAAAGAGTACAGTGTACCTTTCTGTTTATTTACAAAAATTATAGTCTCAATTGCATCTATGTAATTTAAATGTAGGCTATCGTTGATCTAAATCTGACTTTCATTTGCTTACATTACAATGCCATTGTGATGGACAACTTTTAACTCTCTTTCAGATTGATCTTGTATTTGCTAGGCTAGCTTTGCAAACCATTCCAGACAATTTGGACCTCCGCGATGATTCTCGTCTGAAAAACCTTGACATTCGATGTATACGAAGTTTGAATGGTAACTTGATCTTGAATGTTACTTTTCATTGTTCAAATTAATGGGTGTATCTGTTCTGTTCCAGATGTTTCCTAATAAACCGACTAACAAATGTTTCATGACTTCTTTTACTTAACTTCACCAACTTATTTTAGTAGTAAAGTCGCCATAGTCCTAGCAGAACATAAGGCTGTTCTCTTTTTGAGAGATAACTGCTGGTGGTTTAGCCTGAAGGTCACCACTCCTCAGGCAAAGGGAGAGTGGCAACCTCCACTGGTGCAGGAATTGAATCCACACTCAGCATCACAAACCAATCAGCCATCCATCCAACTGATCTAAATAAACCAATACTAAGTCATTCAACATTTAAATAAGGAAGGCTTAAACAAGAGTTCACATCGGTTTTGTAGCATTATGGAGTAGCCAGTTACAAAATCTGACTTTTCATACTTATTACATGAACGCAACATTAACTTGGCGTAAATTTTGGATAGTTCAATACCTGATTATGAATATTTGCATTTTGTTTAAGAGTTGCATTTAATACAACTTAAAATATTTTGTGTTTGACAGGTTGCAGGGTTACAGATGAAATTCTTCATTTGGTGCCAAATAAAGAGAATTTCAGGTTAACTCTTAGAGCCATTAAGCTGTGGGCAAAAAGTAAGTAGTACAGATACTTTTATTTACAAATTAATATGCATACAGATGTTAAAAGAATGCTGAATGCTACTGTAAAAATCTATTCCAGGACGTGGAATATACTCTAATATGCTTGGATTCCTTGGCGGTGTTTCATGGGCCATGTTGGTAGCAAGGACCTGTCAGTTGTATCCTAATGCAGTTGCATCTACTTTAGTCCACAAGTTTTTTCTAGTCTTTTCCAAATGGTAAGTAAAACTGTTGGGAACTTGCAACAGATGTTATCGCAGAAAGTTATTGTATGTTTTTTTTTCTAGTTTTATTTTAGAGGATGAATTATATAAAATTTTTCAAGTATGTATTTTGATGTAAAAGAAAAATGCTGTAGATGTTAGGAATTTGAAATGAAAAAGTGGCAGTATTCAGCTGGTCTGTCAGCATCTGTGGAGAGAGGCACAGAGTTAACGTTTGTGTTGTATATATTAACTCTTCTTTAGAGAACCATGTAGTCAACTCGGTGTTAACTCATTGTTCCTCTCTGCGTAGATACTACCCAGCCTGTTGAGCGCTTCCCTGTTCAGTTTCCATGTGTGGAATAGATTACGTGCAGAACACACTAAAGGCAGGACTCCAGGAAAACTCTGAACAAGTGAAAAATTGTCATGTAATAGCAAAAATAGCATTTTTGGCTAATGGTAGTGACATTGAACGTATGCATTTAATTTTGATGTCCACAAGTAACATCTACGGTAAAAGTTTATATAAAAAGACAACTTGTTTGTTCTGAGCTAATGTGCTAATATTCTAAAGATGTTTTTATTCAATTTGAGCATCCAGGTAACAGAAGAAGTAAACAAAAAAAGTCCTCAGTATCCTGTGCTGTATTGTTCTATGTTCTGTAACAACACTGAAAGCAGTATTCCAGTGCAGACATTTGTATTGTCGTTTTATCACCATTTTAACTATACTATTTTTCATTTACTCTGAAAATCAGTACAGGGAAACCTCGATTATCTAAACGGCTTGGATGGGGAGCAGGGAGTATTTTGTTCGGCTAATTGAATGTTCAGATAACAGTTTAGCCAAGCATTGGGTCCTTCAGATCTTATTCGGGTACTTCGAAATTCAGATAATAGAGGTTGCTCTGTATTGCAATGTCATGACTTTGGAATAGAAGTTAATGCAAAACTAAACCAAATTCCAGTTAATTCTTGTTTAATTTGAATATCTGATGTGCATTTATAACATTTTAGTGGATTCTGATCTGAGTTGAGAGGTGCGCTGGACAAATCCAGGCATGCAGTACAGGACTGCTATCACCGACTAGAAATCCAAGATAGTGTTAAACCTAACCTTAGCCAGTATTTTAAGGATTCTTTGAACCTCCTTAAAACTTTTGTAAACCTACATTAAATTGCTCCCACCTATTTTATAACTGTCAATCTTTAAAATTATATATGGAAGAGTGTGCCCTGGTGCCTGTTGGCATAAAGTGCTCCCTTTAGCAAGAGGGCCAGACAATATAAAGGGATATTGCCTGGCTGCAACAGAGAGCAGTTACCGTTGTGTATGAATTTAATGTTTCACTGTTAGGGCAGAATTGAATCTGAGTGAGTGTTGCCATTTCATTTTTAAGTTAATTCAATCAAATAGTTGTCCTGAAATTTTTTTTTTTGCTTTTAGGGAGTGGCCAAACCCAGTATTGCTTAAACAACCAGAGGATAGCAACTTGAACCTGCCAGTTTGGGATCCACGGGTATGATTAGTATTCAAATTATACCCAATCTGATTTTATGTTTATTATATATTCTCACATATGACATTTGTTTCTCAGGTAAACCCATCTGACAGATATCACCTGATGCCAATAATAACTCCTGCCTACCCACAACAAAATTCCACATTCAATGTGTCCTCGTCAACTCGAACAATAATGATCGAAGAATTCAAGCAAGGTTTACTTTTTAATTTATTGCAGAAAATTGGTTTACTTAGTTTCCTGTTATCTTCCAGATTTTTATTTGAAGTCCAAGCGAACTGTATATGAAGGAATCTTTAAGTCAACACATTTAATCCTTCTAAAAAGGATTTGAGAATTTGTAACTGTCAACAGCAATATTATTTTGTGCAGTAATGTCACTCATTATTTTAGAAAGTTGACCTAACATTTTACTTTTCAAAAAAAAATCTATTGGTATTGCACTTAACCTTAATGAATAATGACAGTAGTGTTCACATGTACGTCTTTCTTGGTTCCTTACAGTCAACATTAGGCATGTATGAATTCCCACAGGTTGTTGAGCTTTTTTTCAGTTTAGTAGCACTGAATACATGAAATGAAATTCTGCAAGTTACGTCATAGTTGTCTTTTTAAGATGCTTTCTATTATTTGTACTATTAAGTTGTGGTTTTATTCCATTTCCATACTAATTTAGCTTTGTATATTCAGGTCTTGCCATTACTGATGAAATACTACAAAGCAAGACAGACTGGTCTAAGCTCTTTGAACCACCCAGCTTCTTCCAAAAATATAAGTAAGTATATGCATGCTTCACAATGTCACCTACATTCTTCTTTCAATTTGTTTCTGTAGAAGTCTATCCCAATTTGGCAAACTATCTATCTGAGAAACTTTGGATTTTAAACCAATACTGATTAAGTTTTTTTTTCCCCAATACTAATGTGATGCAACATTGGTCAGGAGCATTTAGTATTCCAGTGTACTGCCAATACTGGATCCTCTTTGTCATTGTCAAAGGTAGACTGTTGAAACTGTGTATTTCTATATCCAGCACCAGCTATCCCATGATCAGTATTATTGGGTGTACATTGTATGTGTATCTGCTGCTAATATGGGTAGCAATCCTTGTGCATGATTCTATTGGTTCCTAACAAAAGTCATAGTGACCAAACCCTCCTGCCACTTCAATTCTGTAGGGATCATTGGATGTTATTTCACAGGTGCCAAAAATATGAAAATGTTTTCTGTTTTGAGCCACCAATACATTTTTAGTTCATATTCTCAAAAGTTGAAGATCTCCGAGTTCTGCTCTGTACCTACGATATAGTTGTTGTTTCATTCCACATTTTTTTTTCTTCCTGTATCTGTTACATTCTTTTGAACTGTGAAACTACTTTAGATATTTTCTCAATTATTGGCCATTCCCATAAGTGTGCATGTAATCTGGAATGCACTTTTTCCTACAGAACATGTAATTACATCTGCTGATTTATAATGCAGCACGCCTACTTCATATAGCAACACCCCAATTATGTAATGCATGTTGCCTCATGAATTCTACATGTAATGAAAAGGGTGCTGAATAAACCCTATATTGAGACAATGAACAAAGCAAAAGCTGTGAAGTGACTTATTTACAACAATAAAAAGCATATTGTGAAATGTCTTTTTCTTAATCCAGAATGAAAGTACTCTATTGGGGTGAGGGGAGATTGCAGTTGGATTTTCTAGCTGTGAGGTAATTTTGAGAAGTGAGCTATGACTTGGTATTCTCTGGAGATTAGAGCTGGGTAACCAAAAATAATACCTAATGGGTGAGGCCTCAAAATTCAGCTTCCTGCAGTAGAACAAGTTCACTGAATTGTTGGTGTGAGAAAATAGCAGTACCTTCTATAAGAAGGTGAATTTTCTGTTCAACAATTTTTAAGAAAAAGGGCTCATACTGAAGCAATGTGAATGGTTAATGTTGAAGAGCTGAATGTTTGTGCTTCAGGTGAACAGATTGTGAAATGAGGTGTTGGTAGGTTGGTCAGTTGAAAAACCTCTGGGAAGCTACCACATTAGCATTGTTCTGAACCACTGGTGTCTTATTGATGTTTACACAATACATCCTGGATGAAATTTGAATGAAATAAAGCTGCTGATGACAGCAGCTCAAAGGCTAAATCTAGTGAGCAAGAATTTGAGAGGTGGCAGTTGAAAGACCATTGATACTACAGTGGTGCCACATATGTTCTGGGAATGTTGCTGGAACAGTTGAAATTTAGCTTGGTATGACTGAGTGTTTAAGGTGAATGTCCTCTGTTTGAATGCCATTTTGTTTTTTGTTTTTTTACTACATGATTTATTTTTTTCTTCAGTTCAGCAGTAAAATATTTTAAAGTGAAACGTTGGCTGTTGATTCCTGTCATTTGAAGATTTAATATCATTGGTTGTTAGTGGGATTGAAACGGAATATTATCTCCAAAAATCAGAATTTAAATAAAGAATATGACAATTGGAGGCCGTTGGGTTTATTAAGTCCATGCTGTCTCTGTAGAGCAATTCTTTGAATGTGGTCTAATAATCTTAAATAGTTTTTTTTTTCTCTTGCGCACTCTTTCTTGTCCATAGTTATAAAAAATAAAGATTCAACTTATAACTTTTATTTCTTTTTGGGAAACCATCTTTTTGTTTATGACTAGCCTGCTGAATATGTGCTCCGTATCAGTAACTGCCTCATGTTTACTGCTCATTTTGTGTGATAAGAGTGAAGCTCATTTAATGAGTTGGTACCTAATTTTGAAAATTGTAATTAAGACAGTGTTTATGATTTGGAGTTATTTCAGTGCACTAGAGCTTTTAAGCACTTTGCTTTTTTTGGGAAAAGCAATGAATGCTTCATAGTGAGGTTGTTTTAACTTTTATTTTGAAATATTGTTTTCTAATGTTCTTGACTAAACAACATTTGAAATCAATCTTTCTTTGTTTATAGGCACTACATTGTATTAACAGCAAGTGCATCCACTGAAGAACATCACTTAGAATGGTAAATAATCCAGTAAAAAATGACTTACAAGGATACTGTCAATATTGGCACGGTGGGGTGGCACGGTGGCATGGGGTAGCACGGTGACACAGTGGTTGGCACTGCTGCCTCACAGCGCCAGAGACCCGGGTTCAATTCCCTCCTCTGGCAACTGTCTGTGTGGAGTTTGCACATTCTCCCCGTGTCTGCGTGGGTTTCCTCCGGGTGCTCCGGTTTCTCCCACAGTCCAAAGATGTGCAGGTTAGGTGAATTGGCCATGTTAAATTGCCCGTAGTGTTAGGTGGATTAGTCAGCAGTAAACATAGCGGGGTGGGTTGCTCTTCGGAGAGTCGGTGTGGACTTGTTGGGCCGAAGGCCCTGTTTCCACACTGTGGGGAATCTTAAAAAAATTGCAAGATCATTATCAATTCAAGCGAAATATCACACAGCTGAGTCTTTCTCTTGAATGTGGTGTAATAAGCTTAAATTTTGGTGATTTTCATAAAGACTGTGGGAGAAGAAAAATCCGGAGATCAAAAGATGATGGTCACTACAAAATGAGATAAGGAGTTCAGAAGAAACTTCTTCTCCTGCAGAGTAATGCTATTGTGGAACAATGTCCCACAGGTTGAGGCAGATGTGATAGATGCAATTAAGGAGATGTATGATAGGATGTGGTGAAGAGAATGTAAGGTTGCCAGATGGGAAAAGGCTTGGATGAATGCTGGACATTGATGCAGCTAGTTGGATCAAATGGCTTATATCTGTGTATTTTATTTCAGAATTTGTGTTGCTTTAGTTAACTTCCAAAGTAAAAATGTTTTCCTTTTCAGGGTTGGTCTTGTTGAATCAAAAATCCGTGTACTTGTTGGCAACCTTGAGCGAAATGACTACATTAATCTTGCCCATGTAAACCCACAGTCTTTTCCTGGCTTAAAAGAACATCACAATCTGTAAGTTAGGTTTTTCATTGACTTAAATCCTTTATATTTTAAACATGGTAGAGCTGATGTTTAACTGGTTTGAAATTAGCTGGTTAAAATCACCTATAACTTTGTGTACAATTTAACAAATATTGGAATCGATGCATGATGATAGTTGTAAACCTGAAGGTGTACTACATATGAATTTTTTTTGTAGAAATTTGAAGGAATGTTTTAATCACTAACCCAGTTGCAGCACTCCAATACTGAGACTAATTTGAAGATGCTAAAGTAACTGGTATATTTTTGTTTTAGGTATGTCTATATCAGAGCACAAATCATAGCAGACATAGATGTAATTTGCATCATTCGAATACAAACACTCTCTTTCAATTTCAAATTTAATTTTAATCTTTACAGTCAACATAGACTCTTCCTTATGATGGCTAAGAAAAATTGATACTTCACTAGTATGTCTGTGCTTTGTACTAATTTGAAATTACTCAGTATCCTAACCACATAGGCATCTGGAGGTATTAGTTGAGAATGATTTCTGTTAAATGTTGTATTGAACGTTAAAGTGAAAGAAGCCATTGTATTTTCAGTAAATACATGATTTGGTTTATATGCTTTAGTTATTGCAGATCATATCTGCTAGAAGTTGTTCTTTAATTAAACTTCCAAAAATCTCCACAGTTAATTATTTAAGCTGCATTTAACCTCAAAAACATGTTAAAAATTGCATTTATTAGCATCTCTATAGAAGAAAAGTACACAACACCAGATGTGTAGCTAAAACAAAATCACCCAATTACAAGTTTTGATTTTGACTTTTTTTTCTATGTTTCACATTTGTTCCATTTGGCCTAATCATCCCTTGTACACTAATTTTTAAAAATTCATAGTTTTTGCTGACAATTTTCAGCAGGTATACTGGAGCAATGATGACTAAAAGCCTTGATCTTCAGTCTTATGCTTAAGATAAGACTACAGAAGAGCTTACCAATTGGAATTCTTCAAAAATCTTTAGCTACTCTAAAGTATGATGGTAATCTGCAGATCTTACAAACTGAATCAGCAAGTTGTAGGTATCTTGCAAATCCTATTTGGAGGGTAGGAGAGACTTTGGCAATGGCTTGCAATACAACCATGCTTTTAAAATGTAGAACTTTGAGTTTGTAGATAATTTTTAAAATCATTACTTTCATTAATGTACTAATACGGATTTTGCATCTTTTCATGATTCATATTGATGTGGTTCTGAACCTTTTATTGTGTCACAACATTATTCAAATTTAGCTCCTGTACCACCACTACTTCTTAGTTCTAAAATTGCTAATACATGTAAGTCACGCTGAGGGAGTGATTAGTTCTTCCTGTCATTAGAACACTTCCTGAAGATGGTAAAAACAGAATCCTTTGAATAAGGTAGAGGTGGATTTGTTTTTTTACTAAGCAAGGGGGTGAAAATTAATTGTGAATAGGTAAGACTGTGGAGTAATCTGATCAGCATTAATCTTGATGAATGGTGGAGTTGCTTTGAGAGCACAAGTGAGCACCATTTGCTTCTAATTTGTATCTGTGGTCAAAATTGTGAATAATCTCAACTAGTGTAGACCAAAGTATGGATATTACCCTATAGAAGTTTCCAAATTAATATTTTTGGAACAGGGTGTCAGTATTGTGGATACTCAGTAATTCAGATGAAAAGTGTAGACTATTGAGTAAGCTGCATAATTCCATTTACTGCCATGCTCAGCAAGTGGATACATCTGAAAATTAGTTCTATTGCATTTCTGTTAACTAACGGCAAATTGACCAGCTTCTTTTTCAAAATTCCTGTGACTTTTGATGTCAATTCATCATTCTTCTCAAATATGTGCTTCAGTGATGTACTGGGGCTTTGTGTAAAGTTCAGCAGAAATTAGGCACCTGAAGAAAAGTTGTTGTCTGGAGGCTGAACAGAATGTGCGTTATTACAGCCTGATGCTTTCTGAAATACTATAATTGTTTGCCTCTGCACCTAAAGGGGCAACTTTTTCATGCAGAGGATGGTGCGTGTATGGACTGAGCTGCCAGAGGAACTGGTGGAGGCTGGTACAATTACAACATTTTAAGAGAATGAGTACATGAATAGCAAGGGATATGGGGCCAAGTACTGGCAAATGGGACTAGATTACTATAGGATATCTGGTGGGCATGGACGAGTTGGACTGAAGGGTCTGTTTCCGTGCTACATATCTCTATGACTTGATTTTCAAAAGTTTAATTTAGAATTTATATTTTGTGGGATTGAATTTTACATCGGGATAGGGAAGTATACTGCAAGTTTGAGAAAGACTTACTTGCTTCAGTGACATGCTCCAGGTTACCTTTTGGTGGTGAGAGTTAGACTTCAATGGAGGAAGTCCCACCCTGGAGAGCTGAAGCCCCAGAAAGCTAGTGGGCAATGCTGGAACTGCAAGTGGATCCATACATGCCAGACCCAGTAAAAATGACCAGGGCATTTTCAGTGTGGAAGCACTGAGGAGCCAATGCATGTAGGACTAAATCCCACCCCCAGTTGGAGCCAGGTTGCAGGGTGGGTGGCAAGATTCTGGGCCAGTTATCCAACTTATTACATGCCATTCTCCACTGAGCGAGCACCCTGCAATGTGGCATAAAATCAAGCTGTTGCACAAAATGAGAATAGTTCCAGTCTAAGATGGCAGCGGAATGGAGCTTCTGTGCTGGAGTATGTCCGCTCTGACAATTTTTCTTCTCCCTCTCTTTTTTTTCTTTTTGATTTAATTACTTGTCCTGATCTTGGACAGCTCTGGTGGCAGCAAGAGCTCAGCACGTAGACCTTAAGCCAGACCTAGGGTGCTGGTCTCGAGCCAGGCTGGGGGCACAGGAGAGTGCCCCCTCATTTACTTTTCCAGAGACAGCACAGGACCTGGAATCGGTAGCTGCTACATTGGCAGAGGCAACATCAGCAAGGTAAGCCCAGTGGCAAAAGATGGTGCCCAAGGATCAGCAACTTTGGTTGGGTCTGGCACTGCTGGTGGCAGATCGTTAGTGGAAGGGCATCACAGCAACATCTGTGAGGTGGACCCAGCGGCGAGAGACATGACTCTGACGTTAGTTGATCTGGCACAGGATGGTGGTGGATGGCGCCTGAGGATCAGAGACTTGGATATTTGTTGGGTCCAGTGTGGACATTGGTGAAGTGGTTACAGAGGGATGATGAGCTGACTTAGAACTAATGGACTCTCTTCAAGTTATATTTTTTATCCCCCCTTATTTTTAAATTATTCAAATTTGTGCTTTTCACTATTTTATTATATTGCTGTAAAATACATAACAATAATGGGAAAGTCATATAGTTTTCTATAAAAGGTTATAATTATAGAACTCTTGGTGATCAATAAGGCTTCAAAATGGTGAGAAGAAATTGCCAAATTGATTATTGGACCTGTCTTGCCATTGTCAAATACAGATTTTTGACAATTTTGTCCGAAGCTTTTTCTACCATAATTAGGATTATGAATTCTGATGTATGCTGTCCTGTGGGCTGAAAGGCTTGTGCACTCTGCAAAGGTATTTCAGAGGATCATGAGAATCATCCCTTGAGCTTGTTTTGCTATCAATCAATTTAACCTGTACCTCCATTTCTGCAGGCATCCGTGTTCAGGGGCCCCTTTTGTTCAAATGTATATCACCGACTTGCATGAACAATTTAGTTGTAAATCCAAATTTGCAAAAGGTACCAGGTTAGGATGCACAATAACTTTTTTAGGTAAGAGCAGAACAGTGCATAGACTTATCTTATGAGGATGACTGACAGATGAAATTCAATTTGGAGACATGTAACATCATCCACTTTAGATCCAAGCAACATAAATCAGGAAGTCTTCTAATCAATGTGAGACGAGGAGCAAAAAGACCTGACTTATCCATAAATTGCTCAAGGTTAATGCACCAGTACAAAAGGCAATTGCAAATGAAAGGAGTGTTGGTCTTAACTTCCAGGGAGTGCAGACAGAATTTGGTCAGATCCCAACTAGCACGTTGCTTTAAATTTTCAACACTTATACTTTGGGAAGAATATATTGATTTTGTGAATGGAGATTCAGCAGAATTATGCTATTATTTGCCTCCTCAAGCTCTGATGACAAGTTACGTAAACTTGTTTAATGTTCCTTGAGTAAAATTGAAGAGAGTTTTAATTGACATGTTTTAAAAGATTAAGTATTCAATAGGGTAGATGCAGGAAAACCTGCCTTTTGGTGGGTGAAGCCAAAGCAAGGCTATTTATGGGAGAAATTAGGAAGCTTTTTTCTTAAACTTTGAATTCAGCATTCTGAAAGGCCATGGCGAATGGATTTGTTGGAAATCTCAAAATAGTTTTTTTGTTAGGCAAGGGATATGAAGCAATGGCTAATAAATGGAATTGAAGTACAGGGCATTCATTACCTAACTGGCCAAACAGGTTCAGTGGACTGTTTGTAAAGCATCATGTGTCGGTACAGTCTTGGTGGGTCAAAGGGCCTGTTCCTGTGCTAGTCAGGTGAGGTGACGGAAGACTGGAGGTTGGCAAATGTGGTGCCACAGTTTTAAGAAGGGCGGTAAAGACAAGCCAGGGAACTATAGACCGGTGAGTCTGACCTCGGTGGTGGGCAAGTTGTTGGAGGGAATCCTGAGGGACAGGATGTACATGTATTTGGAAAGGCAAGGACTGATTAGGAATAGTCAACATGGCTTTGTGCGTGGGAAATCATGTCTCACAAACTTGATTGAATTTTTTGAAGAAGTAACAAAGAATATTGATGAGGGCAGAGCAGAAGATGTGATCTATATGGACTTCAGTCAGGCATTCGACAAGGTTCCCCATGGGAGACTGATTAGCAAGGTTAGATCTCATGGAATAAATGGACAACTAGCCATTTGGACACAGAACTGGCTCAAAGGTAGAAGACAGAGGGTAGTGGTGGAGGGTTGTTTTTCAGACTGGAGGCCTGTGACCAATGGAGTGCCACAAGGATTGGTGCTGGGTCCTCTACTTTTTGTCATTTACATAAATGATTTTGATGCGAGCATAAGAGGTACAGTTAGTAAGTTTGCAGGTGACATCAAAATTGGAGGTGTAGTAGACAGCGAAGAGGGTTATCTCCGATTACAACAGGATCTGGACTAGATGGGCCAATGGGCTGAGAAGTGGCAGATGGAGTTGAATTCAAATAAATGCGAGGTGCTACATTTTGGGAAAACAAATCTTAGCGGGACTTATACACTTAATGGTACGTCCTCGGGAGTGTTGCTGAACAAAGAGATCTTGGAATGCAGGTTCATAGCTCCTTGAAAGTGGAATCGCAAGTAGATAGGATAGTGAAGGCGGTGTTTGGTATGCTTTCCTTTATTGGTCAGAGTATTGAGTACAGGAGTTGGGAGGTTATTTTGCGGCTGTACTGGACATTGGTTAGGCCACTGTTGGAATATTGCGTGCAGTTCTGGTCTCCTTCCTATCGGAAAGATGTTGTGAAACTTGAAAGCGTTCAGAAAAGATTACCAAGGATGTTATCACGGTTGGAAGATTTGAGCTATAGGGAGAGGCTGAACAGGCTGGGTCCGTTTTCCCTGGAGTGTCGGAGGCTGAGGGGTGACCTTTATAGAGGTTTACAAAATTATGAGAGGCATGGATGGGATAAATAGAGAAAGTCTTTTCCCTGGGGTGGGGGAGTCCAGAACTAGAGGGCATAGGTTTAGGGTGAGAGAGGAAAGATATATAAAAGAGACCTAAGGGGCAACATTTTCACGCAGAGCATGGTACATGTATGGAATGAGCTGCCAGAGGATGTGGTGGAGGCTGGTACAATTGCAACATTTAAGAGGCTTTTGGATGGGTATATGAATAGGAAGGGTTTGGAGGGATATGGGCTGCCATGCTGGCAGGTGGGACTAGATTGGGTTGGGATATCTGGTTAGCGTGGGCAGGTTGGACCAAAGGGTCTGTTTCCATGCTGTACATCTGTGACTACTATGTTCTTACTGTTCTCTTCAGTTGACATGAAGTCTCTTTTTTTCATCTGCCAAAATCCTTGGGAATAACTTACACCTTGTTAATTGAACGAGAATTAAATTCAGAAGAACAGACTCTCTGGTTCTGAAATAGTTTGTAATTGTGGAACTTCACACTTCTTTGTGATAAAATTTTAAAATATTAACATCCGCTTCAACTGTGTGTGTTTGTTTGTGTATTCCAATCTAATTTACTTTCTTGTGAAGAGAAAGGTAATTTTAATGTATTTTACTTCCTGGCTTGTTGCCTGTCTCTTAAAAAGAGGGGAAAGGATCATCTAAGTGACAGACCAGTCATCTTATGATAGACAGTAAATTTTGAAGGGAAAGCAAATTAAAGGGCAATATAAATCTGAGCCATTCTGAATGATTGATTATTTATCAAGGACCATTAGCATTGATTTGTTAAAGAATGGTTGGTTGTGTTTGACTAATTCAAGGCAGACCACCTGAGGGTAGCATAGAGCATGTGTGGTTTTAAAAGGTCCTGCATGAACGGTTCCTCCAAAATTGATGCAGTAGCAAGAAACTGAAGGTTATGGTCACTTTTGTGACTGCCTGTTTCCAGTGGGATTCTGAAAAGCTCAATATTAGCTCCCTTACTTTTCGTGGTTTTTTTTCAATTTTGGGGACACGAAAGGAAGTTAGCCATGTGGGTGATGAAAGAGAAAGCTGTATATTGCAGAAAGATATCAATGGACTGATCAGGTGAGAGTAAAATGGCAGATTAAAATCCGTAAGCAGTGGGGGAGATAATGCATTTTGGATCAACGAACTTTCCTGGGGTGGCATGGTTACGCAGTGGTTCGTGCTACTGCTTCTCAGTACCAAGGACCTGGGTTCAATTCCAACCTCTAATGACTGTGTGTATGCAGAGTTTGCATGTTCTCCCAGTGTGTCTGTATGGGTTTCATCCAGGTACTCCAGTTTCCTCACACAGTCCAAAGTTGTGTGAGTTAGATGGATTGACCATGCTAAATTGCCCATAGTGTTCAGAGATATGAAGAATAGGTGGATTAGCCATGGGAATACAGGGTTACAGGGATAGGGTAGCGGGGGTGGGTCTGGAATGCTTTTCAGAGGGTTGGTGTAGACCTGAAGGGCCAAATGGCCTGTTTCTATAGTGTGGGGATCCAAGAGATCTCAGAATAGTGAGAAATGTGCTTCTTAATGTCCTGTGTAAGTCATGTGGAGGGTAGTCAGGTAACAGTTGAGTCTGCATCCTGTTGTGTTGGTCTAGGATAATTTCAGGTGATTACAAAGCTGTCTAATAAATATCAGATAACCTTTCAGCCAGTCACTCCGTCATCTGCAGGGTCATGGCTTTACCAGACTGTGTAAAGCAAATTCTAATTTTAATTGGAATTTTTACAGGTGTTTCAGGGCCATATTCTACAATACGATCCACTTTTCTTTCTGGGGGTAAAAGAATAAGGTTCTTAAGTATGAATAACAAGTATCATTAGTAAATGTCATAGCAGTGGTGAATTTGAATGAGAAATAGGCAAAAAGAACTAGAAATTGGATTAAATTGAATAGCTCTTTCATTCTGCACAAACATGATGGGCCAGATAGCTGCCTCTTGCACTGTTAATTTCTTGTTTCTTTGTAAGAACTCTGACCTGATTGCTGGTTAGCTTGATAGCATGACCACTGCGGGCTACTTTAAGCTGAAGCCAGAATTGACTTCAATATCTTGACATGTGAAGTTCAGCCCACAAGAGATCACTTGTGATGAAAAGACACGAGAATTGCATTGATAAATATATTGGCCATAATTGCGTGGTGGAACAAAGTCGATAGACCTTATTCTGATCCTATATCCTCTGCTCTAAATCTTTGCAGGAAGTTTCTCCAATTTAAATTATTGCTATCACTTTGCTGAATGCAAAATCTGCCTCAAATGTAGCTTACCTTTGTAAATCCTGTTGAAGTAAAATCATTACCAATGTTCTAACAAGTAAATACCTACTGAGAGATCTATTTTTCTCTTTTTTTTATAGGGGTGATTATGTTACCATCTGGTTTATTGGAATAATTTTTAAGAAGGTGGAAAATGCAGAAAGTGTAAACATTGATCTGACACAAGATATTCAATTATTCACTGATACAGGTAAAAAAAAATGTACAATTTGATTTAAGCTCAGTGGCTTTGACAGTTTTTGAGATCAAAGTTTGTGCGAAGATTTGTAGCTCGGGTGCTCGTTGTTGTGGTTCTGTTCGCCGAGCTGGAAGTTTTTGTTGCAAACATTTCGTCCCATGGCTAGGCGACATCATCAGTGCTTGGGAGCCTCCTGCGAAGTGCTTCTTTGATGTTTCCTCCGGTGTTTATAGTGGTCTGTTCCTGCCGCTTCCGGTTGTCAGTTTCAGCTGTCCGCTGTAGTGGTTGGTATATTCCATCAACAACTCCATCAACTCCATCAACAAACACATCGACCTCGACCCAATATACCAACCACTACAGCGGACAGCTGAAACTCACAACCGGAAG
>NC_057718.1:62135639-62202100 GCF_004010195.1 Chiloscyllium plagiosum
TGTTTGGCTTGCCCTATGATAGTAGTGTTGTCCCAGTCGAATTCATGTTGCTTGTTGTCTGCGTGTGTGGCTACTAAGGATAGCTGGTCGTGTCGTTTCGTGGCTATCGAAACGACACGACCAGCTATCCTTGGTAGCCACACACGCAGACACCAAGCAACATGAATTTGACTGGGACAACACTACTATCATAGTGCAAGCCAGACAGAGAACAGCCAGGGAATTCCTAGAGGCATGGCATTCATCCACAAACTCCATCAACAAACACATCGACCTGGACCCAATATACCAACCACTACAGCGGACAGCTGAAACTGACAACCGGAAGCGGCAGGGACAGACCACTATAAACACCGGAGGAAACATCAAAGAAGCGCTTCGCAGGAGGCTCCCAAGCACTGATGATGTCGCCTAGCCAGGGGACGAAATGTTTGCAACAAAAACTTCCAGCTCGGCGAACAGAACCACAACAGTTTTTGAGATATTTGCTATTTAGACTTGTTTTAGACTTCATAGGACAAGAAAAGATCTTAGTCCAGATCTTGATCTCCAGGTAACCTGAAACAGAACATGTGAAAGAGGTGTGCTTTGAAATTCCTTGCGTATCCCAATTTGACTGCGCAGGAGGTTTAAGCTCCTGATAGGAAATTACACTCTGTCCATAAGCCTCCAAAAATGTCTGAAGTTCTGCAGAGTCGGAGACTTTTTTCAAGAGCTTTGACTCAACCTGAGTAGCTACCCAGGAAAAGGTTCGGGTGAGATTAGATTTTGCCTGGCTAACAATATAAAACTGACCTCCACCCTGACTCCTCATTTCATGGTCTCTCCAACACTGATCACCCTCCCCAATATCCCTGTTTTCACACCTTTTTAACCCTTCCCTGACTTTTCACCTTACCCTCTCACCCACTTGCCTTTTTGGTAGCTTACAAAGAGGCTTCAGGACATTTTTTTTTAAAGACTTTGTGCATTGCTGGAATACGTCAGTAAAGTAGTCAATAAAAAAGCGCTTGGCTTTTAAGAGTATTCACTCCAGTGTAGTCTGCATGGTTTACTGGGCTGAGATTCTTACGGTGGACTCTTCAGAAGTCAGGCCTGAAAAATCTTGGGAAGGTACGTGACTTTTTATCTGATCTGGATTAGCAATATTAACTCTGACCCAATTAGGAAAGTTTGAGTCCTAGCAATCTTTTCATTTTATAAACAGTTTTGTGCAATATAACAGGTTTACAGAACCCATGCAAAAAATAGATTGCATGAACTAATTTTAGCACCTATTCAAAAACTGCAGCTTGACTTTGGATGTGTTGCATTTTATGACTAAAGGTTTTGGTGATGTTATGGCTTTATCATTGAAATGTGCTTAATGCTATCAGTTCAGATTCCTCAGTAACTATCCAGTTTAGGTCAGAGAATGACTTTCTTCCACTTTTGGAGTTATGGGTCCTGAGATGATAAATTGTCCAATACTGGATCTGCATACATTGCCATAGATGGTGTTTGTGAAGTAGGTTGATGCTCAGATTTTCGTACGCCGCTTCTGTTGATTTCACTTGAACTGCTCCTGCATCTGTCAACACTCCATGGATGGTATCTTCCCATAGACTGTTTGTTTGTTTCTCCAGTTTGAGTGATCCCATACAAGGGAGTGCTCTGAGTCATTAGTAATGTTGCGTTTATCAGGGAGCTTCATAGAACTGGGGTGGAGTGTTGTGATGAGGAAGATAGAAGAGCATTTGGTGTGATGGCACAACCTTGCTTTACCCCAGTTTGAACTCTTACTGAGTCTGTATTTGATCTGTCAGTGAGGATCATGTCTTGTCTTGTGTTCTGCAGACAGAGGTTGGTGATGAATTTCTATGGGCAACCAAGGCGGAGGTGGACGCTACATAAAGTTAGAGATGTACAGCATGGAAACAGACCAGATGTCCCAGATTAATGTAATCTAGTCCCATTTGCCAGCACTTGGACCATATCCTAACTAACCCTTCCTATTCATATACCCATCCAGATGTCTTTTAAATGTTATAATTGTCCCAGCCTCCACAATTTCTACTGGCAGCTCATTCCATACACACACACACCATCCTTTTGCGTGAAAATGTTGCCCTCTAGGTCCCTTTTTAAAATCTTTCCCCTCTCTCCCCAAGCCTATGCCCTCTAGTTCTGGACTGTTTGCTCCTCTCCCCACCCCCCAGGGAGAAAGACCTTGTCTATTTACCATATCCATAAATCTCTCTAAGGTCACCCCTCAGCCTCCAACACTTCAGGGAAAACAACCCCAGCCTGTTCAGCCTCTCCCTATAGCTCAAATCCTCCAACCCTGGCAACAGCCTTGTAAATCTTTTCTGAACCCCTTCAAGTTTCACAACATCCGTCTGATAGAAGGGAGACCAGAATTGCAGACGATGTTCTAAAAGTGGCCTAACCAATATCCTGTACAGCCACGTGATGTCTCAACGCGTATACTCGATGCTTTGACCAAGAAAGGAAAGAATACCTTCACTATCCCAGCTACCTGCGAGTTCGCTTTCAAGGAGCTATGAACCTTCACTCCAAGGTCTCTTTGTTCAGCAACACTTTCTAGGACCTTACCATTAAGTGCATAAGTGCTGCCCTGATTTGTCTTTCCAAAATGCAGGACCGCATATTTATCTAAATTTAAACTCCATCTGCAACTCCACGGCCCATTGACCCACCTGATCAAGATCCTGTTGTAATCTGAGGTAACTTTCGCTGTCCACTGCACTTCCAATTTTGACGTAATCTGCAAAATTACGAACTATACCTCCTCTGTTCACATCCAAATAATTTATATAAATGACAAAAAGCAGTGAACCGAGCACCGATCTTTATGACACACCCCACTGGTCACAGGCTTCCAGTCTGAAAGGCAGCCCTCCACCACCACCCTTCTACCTTCAAGCCAGTTATGTATCCAAATGGCTAGTTTTCCCTGTATTCCACGTGATCTTAACCTTGCTAACTAGTCTACCATGAACCTTGTCGAACATCTTACTGAAGTCCATATAGATCACGTCCACCACTGTGCCCTCATCTTGTCCCCCTTGGTTACATCTTCAAAAAACTCATCAAGTTTGTGAGACATAATTTCCCACGCACAAAGCCATGTTGACTATCCCTAATCAGTCCTTACCTGTCCAAATGCAAGCAAGTCCTGTCCCTCCGGATCCCTTCCAACAACTTGCCTACCACCAACGTCAGGCTCACTGGTCTGTAGTCCCATGCTTTTCCTTACCACCTTTCCTAAATGTCAACCATAATTTGTCCCTGTTGATAGTTGAAGGCCTTCGTAGTTGGAAGTCAAAGACGGCCATGCATAGACATTGCTTCTGCTTTCTGTATATTTTATGGACTAATGATCTTTGCAATAAGACCTCAGCGGAGCTTCTTAATGGATGCAAAGTCCATATTATGACTCTGGACAAAGCTCAGTTGTCATGCCTTTTTTTCCCTGACAGACAGCAGGAAGACCCCTATGTAGTTATTGTAATTAGTCTTGTCTCCTGTCTGAGTGATCCCCTGGCATACATGCTGTCTTTCCAGATGAGGGATCTGACTTCCTGTGTTCATTGCCACAAGTGTTTCTTCCCCTATTTCAGTGTTGTTTTTAGGAGGATTCTAGCTGTAAGGCAGCCTTGTTGATTCTCAGCTGTCAGACAGTTTATTCAATCTCCACATCCGGCTGGTTGTGCTGAGATTGAAGGCACTCGTCAAGGACTGAGTCACAGTTGAGATCCTCAAAGTCCTCATTCCACTGAGTGCTGACAGCTTGTCTGACCTCATGCTTCCATTCCATTCTTGGCTTTCAGTGGAATAGCTATTTGGATGCTTGGCAGTGGATGCTCTTCTGTGCACTGAAGAATCTTATCCAGGTCATGGCTGCACTGTTTCTAATAGTCATTTGTTCTTTTAAGTCACCTTTTTCTGTGTTGAACCTGTGGACATCTTGTGGTCCCTACTCGTTGAAACTAAAGAAGATAACTAAAGTGCTAACTGAGCAGGACTCTCATTGCAGGTCTTTGAGTTTATTGCCACAGGATATTCGTTGTCAGAGCTTCTGCCACTGCTATTTTGGGTCTAGGTTGACTGGTTTAGGTGAGGTTCGATCCAGCAGTTGTCAGCTCTTGTCATGGCATGTGTGGTGCAGACATCCTTGTGATCACTCATTCAGGCAATGACTTAGTCAAGCAGGTGCTAAAGTTTGGGATGTGAGTGATGCCATAAGATGTATGTCTCTGTTGAAATAGAATGTGTAATGACCAGATCATATTCAAGGCATTTTGTCAGAAGATGGGCTTAATTGTTCTGTGTTTTCACTATGCCTTTTTTGCTAATTGTGATTTTTCCAGAAGTTTGTGTGCATCAAGGACAATTGTAAATATCTCTCTGGGCCAGGAGAAAACCATTGATCACAATTGGAATGGAATTTGTTTTTGGCCTCATCTGTTGCTTGTAGGATTAAGGTGTATATACTGCTTCTGGGTTGTGGTGAGCCAAAAGGTCATGAGATATTCGTTTATTCCACAAACGGACCCACCTGAGATGGTCGACGAGTTTGTAATTTTTGATGAAGCCAACTTTGTTGAGTCAGCATTCTCCACTAACTATATTGCATTATCAAACAGACTATTCGCTACAACAGTAATTAATTTTATATATTATTTTCTTTACTATAATGCTCTCAAGTGTTTTCTCTCTCCATATTTTTTACGCAACTTCTTAAATTGCCTGTCATCTAAGGACAGTACCTAATCTCCTTTGCTTGTGGGCTGTAGCTCCATATTAACCAACTTTTTATTTTTCTCTGGCCCTTTGATGAAATGTTCCGGAAAAGAAGGTTAACTGATGTCTTCTGTCAAATACCATTTTTCAGCATTTAAGACAACTTTGCCAGTATCCCACATGCTTTATAGACGTTCTGAAATTCAGGAATTTCTTTGTCCAAACTTATCATCATCACTAACTCTTTCATATCCCATTTGTTGTTTTCATCTTTTTTTATGACTATGCTTCTAATCTCTCAGTTTCTGATTTTATAGCTACAGCTATGCCCTCTGTACAGAATAGGAACAAGCATGCAATTAAATTCAAATATTTGCCCTTCACAAGATGAACCATGTTTGACCTCTGACGTCAGGCCACCATGGTACAATCATGGATAATGTCTTCCAGAACAGCTCCATTTCAAATGCTGTTGAGTTATGCAATGAACTATCTAATTGGAGATGGACTATCTGGAGTAATTACACCCTGACCAATCTAAAGTTACAAGCTTAATTATAAAACAGGTGATTCACTGAACAATGTGCTTGGCTCGCATCGAGAGTGGGGTTTTAATTTCTTTTAAAATTTACTTTGCTTTATCTTGTACCTTGAATCAAATAGCATTTCCTTTTTGTACTCAGACTTTTTATTTCCCGTCTGGGTGGTGCTTGAGAGTCTCTGTTATCAATGCTGGTAAAGTGTGAAGCCAAACACCTAAGTTAAATGTAAAGTGAAGATTCTTTCTAAAACTATTGGATATCTAATAGAAGTGGGTTTTTTTTTTAATGGTTTTCAGGTGTAGTAATTTCTCTTGTAGAACTAAATTTGAACCCAGGAACTTTCTCTGAAACTGAATGACAATACTTTTTCAGATGTAGGGCTATAATTCATACTTGAGGCTTTGCAGTGATTAGTTCTGTACTGTACAGTCCCATACAAGATGTAGATAGTTGGACAATATGCTTACGAAATACTGGTAACTGCAGGAAGATGTAGTATGTTACAGTTGGCTGGTGATATTTTGTATTAATGTTTTTGATTTGGTCCTGATTATGCTGCTACTAATGCTGTGTCCGAGATCATAACTATGAAGATTTGGCTTAACCAGTAGCAGTCATCACACTACTCCTTTATAGATGATTTATGTTTGTGTTACTTAACACATTATCGTTGAATGAAATAACATTAGAAGTTGGTTTTCTTTCCAACTTGATGCTATGGCATTTCATTGCTAAATTGATATAGTCTAGGGAAAGGACAAATTATCAATAGTGACTAATGCCAACTGCAGGAAGCACAAACAGCAAATCCCTACAGCAAAGCATACCTGCATTAATCTGATTAATGTGGTACCTGACATTACAACCTGAAAAATAGTTTGATTAATTTCAGGCAATTCTGAGCAAATTTACATTTATAGCCATAAAAAGGGATGTTGAAATTAACTTTTTTTTCCTTGTTCTGTAAACACATTTCCACCACCCATAAAATGCAAAGTTCAAACACAAAGCAAAATGTTTATCAGAGCCACTCCTCATGCTGAATGTGGGAATCTTTTTTATAAAAGAGTGGCACACTATGTGCCCATATTTTAAAAGTTATGTCCTCCTGAATTCCACATTGCACTATGCTATCAAAGCAAGAGATTATCAATCAGGGCATCTAAACTTGGCAGACCACAAATAAAGTCAACTTTCCACTAACTGTTGAATTACAGCAGTGATCCTATTAAAAATTGATGAAAAGAACTGATGATTGGATCGGACTGGCAATGAATTTAGTAAGAGGGCAGCTTCATATATGTGAAAGAAAATTCACAAATACTAAAACTTGGCATTACAGTCACTACTGATAATTTGCCCTCTCTAGCCTATATCTGTTTAGTAACGGAATGCCATAGCACCAAGATGCAAAGAAAACCATTAAAATATAATGTTATTCCATTCAATGATAATGTGTCAACTAATCTACTTCAAGGTACTCCTTTTCTAACATTGAACTCATCTATAAAGAATAGTGTGATTGCTACTGGTTAAGCCAAATCTTCATGGTTATAATCTCAGACCGAGCATTAGTAGCAGCAAAAACAGGACCTAATTGAAAACATGAACATAAAATGTCACCAGCTAATTGTTACATATTATATCTTCCTGCAGTTACCAGTATTTCATAAGTATATTGTCTAACTATCTACATCTTGTGTGGGACTGTACAATGCAGAACAAATCATTGCAAAGCCTCAAGTATGAGTTATAGATTTTTGGAAACTTGTTGCAAAGTTAGGGAGTTGTTTAATCAATCCCATTATGTGCTTCCTTTGGTTACTGATCTTTGAATATCCAAATTCTGTAATTTTGATCTCCAGCTGTGTCCTGTTCTTATTGTGATTTTATTTCTGATTTAAAATTTGTAAGTGCTGGGGCTGCAAAGATCAGGCATCGTCTATGGGGAATCATAAATCTCATAGAATATAGGGAGAACTAGTCCATTTGGATGCAAAACTGGCTCGAAGGTAGAAGACAAAGGGTGGTAGTGGAGGGTTGCTTTTCAAACTGGAGACCTGTGACCAGTGGATTGCCACAAGGAACGGTGCTGGGTCCACTACTTTTCCTCATTTATGTAAATGATTTGGATGTGAACATAGGAGGTTTAGTTATTAAAGTTGTAAATGACACCAAAATTTGAGGTGTAGTAGACAGCGAAGAAGGTTACCTCTGATTGCAGTGGGATCTTGATCAGATGGGTCAATGGGCTGAAGAGTGGCAGATGGAGTTTAATTTAGATAAATGTGAGATGTTGCATTTTGGGAAAACAAATCTTAGCAGGACTTATACACTTAATGGTTGCTGAACAAAAAGACCTTGGAGTGCAGGTTGATAGTTCCTTGAAAGTAGAGTCGCAGCTAGATAGGGCAGTGAAGAAGGCATTTGGTATGCTTTCCTTTATTGGTCAGAGTATTGAGTACAGGAGTTGGGAGGTCATGTTGCGGCTGTACAGGACGTGGGTTAGGCCACTTTTGGAATATTGTGTGCAGTTCTGGTCTCTCCTATAAGAAGGATCTTGTGAAACTTGAAAGGGTTCAGAAAAGATTTACAAGGATGTTGCCACGGTTGGAGAATTTGAGCTATAGGGAGAGGCTGAATAGGTTGGGGCTGTTTTCCCTAGCATCGGAGGCTGAGCGGTGACCTTTATAGAGGTTTATAAAATCATGAGGAGCATGGAGTGACCTTTATAGAGGTTTATAAAATCATGAGGAGCATGGACAACATAAATCGACTAAGTCCTTTCTTTGGGGGGGCGGCGACTTGAGGGCATAGATAGGTTTAGGGTGAGAGGAGAAAGATATAAAAGAGACTTAAGGGGCAACATTTTCATTGAGAGTGGTGCATGTATGGAATGAGCTGCCAGAGGAAGTGATGGAGGCTAGTACAATTACAACATTTAAAAGGCATCTGGATGGGTATATGAATAGGAAGGGTTAGGACGATACGAGCCGTGTGCTGGCTAGGTTAGGTTGGGATATCTGGTCGGCATGGACAAGTTGGATTAAAGGGGCTGTTTCTGTGCTGTACATCTCTGACTCTAAGTGTTTGAGGTCACTGACCCTCGTCAGATCCAGGAATAAACACTTATAATTGGCTTTGATCAAGGGCAGGTGAAGCAGGATAATAAAAGGGTCTCTAACAGGGTAGAAGACAGGAGAGATTGAACAAAAGAAGAAATTTTTAGTTTTGTTGGGCTAGTGAGAATATTGATGTGGGAAGGAAAGAAACTAAAACATGCACTGCTGACTGAAAACAAAAAGAAAATTGAAATGTGCAAACATTTTGGGGGGGGGGGGTTAACAGCTTTGTCAGAAAATGAGGAATTTTGATTTGTCAAGGTTATAAAATGGGTCTAATTGAGAAGATGAGTTGTCCATGGTCAAGTTTGCTTTGAACTTCACTAGAATAGTTTTGTCCTCAGCCTCGTGCACTATCAGCATGAGAACAAAGGAAGAGTTAAGATTAGAGGCTACTGGCATATCAAGGTCGTGATCATTGACTTTAACAATGCATTCTGCAAAGTGGTCCCTCAAACAATGGTAGGTCTCACCAATGTACGTCAACATTTCCATCATCCATAGTATAAGAATTCTATGATTATTAACAGCTTAGATATTACATTATTTAAACTGTAAAAATAATTTCTTTTCACTTCATGACTTGCTCTTATCAGAGAACAACTCTGGTTTAATTCCAGTGTATAGACAAGCAAATAACATTAACATGCTGAAGGAGAAAATGAGAATCGAAGCTACACATGTCAAGAAAAAACAGCTCCATCAGTATTTGCCAGCCGAAATCCTACAGAAAAAAAAGAAGGTAAATATGGACTGCTAAATTGACCTGATCCAGCACTTTACCTTGGATTTCATTTTTTTAATGTCTCATTCTGTTTTGCCTTCCAGCAAAGCATACCTGACATTAATCGGAACTCTTCTGGAAATGTTGGAAATCTAAATCGCACATCTTTAGAAGGAAGTCCTTTGGACAGTTCTAGGGATACTGATGTTGGCACCCCTTTTGGTTCTCCTGCATTGTTACAAAAATCTTCCAAACCAAATACTCAGGGAACAGAGGACTTGCAGAAGTATGTGAAACTTATTTGGAACATGTTGACCACATTGACATTCATGTTGTAACATTATGGCACTGAAGACTTCTCTTTTTTTTTATATATAGACACAGTATTTCACCTGGAAAAATACAAGCTTTAGATGTAACAAAACAAATTCTTAATGACGGCAATTCTCCAGAAACTCAGCTTGGCCAAGGGAACTCTCGGCCTGTTATTGCTGCAAGTATGTCAACTTATTGTAACAGCTATTCAACAAGGCTTCATGTTTTGATTTCAAATACATTAAATAATAAATGTTTCGTTGCAGAGAATGATTCTATTTCCACTACTACAAGTTCCACTCCTTCTCAAGCACTCTGTTCTATTCCCACTGTTGTTGGGCGCAGTGTAATTCCTCGTTTGACATCTCCATGTAACCAGCCACAGCCAAATGGGACCAAGTTAACAACTAGCCCAAACAGCTCTTCATCAAAACGACCTCATTCACCTACGTTGGAAGAATCTCCAAAACGGCTTAAAGACCTCCCCATGGTAAGGTTTAATTTACACGGTGTAGGTATATAAATGCTTCAAACAATACTGGAACAGTATTTAAGGACCGCAATACGTATTAATCGGTAGCAGTTGAGGGAGAAAGTGATTTTTTTTTTTAATATACCATACAGGAAAGGTGGTTATCAAAACCTACCTGGTTATCCTTTTCCTTAGTCTGACCTTGACATAATTTTCTTTTTCCATTTCAGTTTATTGTATTTCTGATCTGCTGTGGTGTTGTAGAGAGTCAGTTGCAGACTCATTCGAATTAGAAGCTAATTGTGTATGTTTAAACTATAGTGTGTACTCTCTCATTTGCTTTTTGATTAAAAGAATATGGTTACATCGCACTTAAATTACTGCCCAATTTTTAATGTCTAAATGGAGGAAAGCTCCTTATTTTACAAATCAAATAGAAAAGAGAACTGTTCATGCCCTTCCTTTTTTTGGGGAATAGCAGACCACAGTGATTTTTTTTTTGAAAATATTTCTCTTGACCACTCGCTGTAAAACTATTAAGAATGCTTGTGTTATGTTCTTTCAGTTAAGCAGTTTACGTTGAAAGAACAAGTTTATTGTTTCCAGGTGGCCTAAGTTAGAAATGGCCATTGGTTTTTCAGACAATTCAAAAAAGCTGCTTTTTTACTTGGAGGGCAATTATGATGTGCAACTGATTCATGCATTTGGGAAATTGTTGCATCATAATTGTAAACATGAAGTACAACACAAGTAGTTGGCAAGTGTCATTTAGGTATATTTTTATTATTTGTTCTCAACATTTTTCCAGTTTGGACGTAGTATTTGTAGTCCCTTGCCATTTCCTTGGCTCACTGATTGTAGGTTTTATTTTGAAGTATTGAATCCCTTGTGACACAGATGTTCTTAAGGTTCCTGATTGAAGGAACAGTAGTATATTGACCAAGTGACTTTGAATAAATAGGTGACATGCTTATGTTGAAGTCTTCCACTTTGAGAAGATGGTGTAACTGTGATTTTATTGCTTTCCCTCTCAGTCACAGATGAGGGTAATTGTGTTGTAAAGTGAACCTGCTAAGTTGCTGCAGTGTATTTCTAAATTGTCCTTAGTGCAGCTATAGTGGTGGGGAGAGAGTGGATGTTAAGCTTAGGATAGTGGTCTGTCTTGAATGATGAATGTTGTTTTTTGCATCCAAATGGTAAGAATGCTATCACATTCCTAACTTGATCTTCACAGATAGTGGAAAAGCTTTGCTCGTCTGCACAACACCTGACTCGGTTTGTTTGTAATGCAAATGTCACAAGAACGTATTCTTTTGCAGTGATGTTAGGATATGAAATATGTTCATTTCAGAAAAAAATTGGGCACATATTTTTCTAGGAGCCAGTAGGCATTAACTTTAGCGGACTTTCATATGCAGCATCTTTTAATCTAACTCCTATTAAATTAAAATGTTTTATGGCATTAATAATATTTTGGAATATTGTTTTAAATATTTTATCTATCCTGTCCTTCCAGATGTGTACTATTGAGCCAGATGATTGTGCTTTCAAACAATCTTACTCATCAAATGAAGAGGATGCACAAAAATCTCAGAAAGATGGACAGGTAGTGGTAACTACGGCTGAAGGTTGACTACAAGGGTCTCATGTCTCACTGGTTAAAATGTAGCATACACTTGCATCTAAGATTAGACTGCACAGCTTTACCCTTAAACTGATGATCCTGTCAGTAAATATTCATTTTTCTATAATCCTCAACACTACTGTAAGTCAGTTCTCTCAGCTTGATCAATATTCAATGATAACACATTTTAGTATTAATGAAATATTTTAGATGTAATTAACATCTTGCCTGTGTAGAATATTCCTGAAGTTGAAGCATTCTTGTGTCTGCACAATGTATAGTTGCTACTCAAATGCTGTCTCTTATACAAGAAAGGCAGTTTGTGCAAGATGTGCTTTTGCTTTAAATGCTGCATTTTACAGTCTGTGCCATGGTGATTTGGGCTTCTTTTATACCTTGTACAAGGACTTATAACAAGCCTGTTTGCAGATGTCTATTTTATTTGACCATTTGACTTTTACAGTAATGCAGACCATCAACACAAATTAAGTGCCATTTACATGCAGTTTTTCCTGTGGCTTCTTCCCCTGAAGGGAAGTGCTAGTTGTGGTTCAGCACTTCATACTTGTTGTCACAGCTGATACTAATCAAAGTGAGGACTAATTTTTGATACAACAAACATGGGAATAGCCCAGTTACCGCAGTGGATATTCCACTCCCTTTCAATGTCTGCCTGGTTCAGTTGTTTCCATTTCAAGCAATAGTTATCCAACTCTTGAAAAATATTTTAAAATAATCCGTCTATGTAAATATAATCACATTTCAAGTTTTTTTTTGTAGTGGGAAAGGGGGTTAGTGACACTTAACTTCACCTATCTGATTGTAAAACTTGTTTTGCTTCAATTGATTAAATTGTTGTCTGTATGTAACAGGACAGCCAAGGAGAAGTGAAATCCATGCCCATTCCAACAATTGATACAAGATCACAGGTACTACCTATTAAATATCTTTCTTCACAGGAAACGATGATTCTACGAGTAATGTCTGCACTCAAAACTTTCTGAAGATTCTGAAGAGTGAATTTTCACTCTTAAATTAAAACACCTCTTGTACTTCTAGAATTCACCTTTTTAATCAGTGCAATTTAACATGCTTCTTTCTGTCCTTCTTTTGGTGCTGATTTTCTTTACAGAGACTACCCAGCAAGGAGCTACCAGATGCATCATCTCCAATTCCCACGAGTAGCATACGTGTCATAAAAAATTCCATCAGACTAACCCTTAATCGGTAGCAACACTGACTTGTCAGGTAAAAGTCATTTGTAATTCTTAAACTATTCAAGCATGTCAGCTGTATTTTGTTAAAATTTGCCCAGACGTTGAAAGTGGAGTTCTGCTATATTATTGTTATCCTGACATGGTGTTGAAGCCAGAAGGTGGGTTAGTCGAAACTACTCCACTATGTTTTGCAGACAAGATGCAAGAGGTACCAGAAGTACGTTTTGGTTTACATTTCAAAACATGTACTGATGACTGACTCTGGTTAACCAATATCCATAAATCTGAGGCCTTGTTATAGAAAATGAGGAAGGAGGGGGGAGAAAATCAAAGCCTTAAATGGATGGAATAGCTTCTGGCCTCTTAAGATCAACCAGTGTCTCTGGACATATTTGTCTCTTCGCCCTGAATTATGCATTGTATGTGTGTAAATACTTGTGAACAGCCTTTTATTGAAAAACAATCAGTATTGCATTGACAGTTCTTTTCAGAAGGCTGATGTGTAATTTTAATAATTGTAAAATAACAAAAAAAACTTGTCCTGTGTATTTTTATGTTACCCCTCCCCATTAATGTTTTGTGTATATAACAAAAAACAAAAAAAAGTAGTCATTTTAGTTATTGGTATCGGGTTTTGAGGTTTAAAATCTTTACAGTTGGAGAATTTCATCACTTCAGGAAAGCATTTATAGGTAATTTGTTTTTGATTACTTCTAATGGCCAATGACAAGTCTGCTGATTTTTCTAGTGTGTGTGTGTGTGTGTGTAAATATATATAGCACTGCATATAAATGTCTACAAAGCAGAATGAAAAGTTTAGTAATTGCCTAAAATGTCTTTTTCTGCTGTAACTTCATTGTCACTGTGATTTACATTTTCCAGTGCATTCAGTTGATTGTTTTGTAGGCCTAAAATCCATATGTATTTGAAAGAATATTTTTGTATTTACTGTATAAAAAAATTAGAGTAAAAAACTTTAAAAACTTGTGTGTTTTGTGTTGCAAAACATTTAGTCACAACTGAACATACTTTGGAAAGTTGACCCTCCCAGTAAGATCATTGAAATTTATAGCCCCGTCTCCATTAATCCTCTGCCTTTAAGTTATCATAAAAAAAAGGATTCTGGAAGGCTGCTGTTCATTAACCAATGAAACGTTGAGTTTGAATTTATACTGTGATTAAAGAAAGCAGAATTAATAATATTTGCTGGGAGCTGGCTCATGAATGTTGATCTTTGACTTCGAAATGTGAACGAACAGTGTATATTGCAACATCACAATGTCCTTGGAAGACCTGCTTTTCAAAATTGGGACCGAAGCTATTTTTGATCTGTAATTGGTTGGTAGTTGTAACTGGCAAAGATTTGAAAGCTGGCTGTTAATTTTGCACTTCTGCTTGTTATTTGCAACAATATTGGAAAGTGCAAGAATTATTGAGTAGTTATGGGACTTTTTACCATCTCAGTCTTTACTAAGATCATGGTATAAGAGGTAGAGAGGGACCACAGAATTCAGGAGAACTTTCTATGTCTGTTTCCTATACAACAAGGAAGGAAGCATTGTAGGTAGGTAAACCATTCGTAGTAGAATATTTATAGGGGACAAGTTTAGATTAGCAGTGGAAAAGGGCAAGGAGCTATTAAAAGTTTTGGAAAAATTGGGGAAGTGGGAAGCCAACTTTAATGGAGTGACAATGGAACTGATGCAGGGAAATTTGAATCATATTGACAGGTAAAAGCAAGTAAAGAACCAATGGTATGAATGATTGAAGTTAAATAGATAATGCACCTGAGAATCAGGCTGCTGAGGATAAAAGAAAATGGTGAACAGTCCTTTTCTACATGGAAAGAAGGAATCTCTGTTTTTCTTGATTTAACTCATCTGGACTTGGTGTGCAAGATTTGGCAATGATACAAAATGTTTAAATATAAGGAACTGAGAAGGATGAGGATAAGCATCAAAGAGGACATCGAAATGCTGGTGAAATGGGCAAACAAGTGGCAGCTGAAGTTTACTGCAAGTAAATGTGAAGTGATCCAGTTTGGTAATTTCTTCTGTTAAGTCAAGGCTGTAACACTAAAAGCAAATGTGTAGAGCAGAGGGACTTGGGAATGTATGTGTTCAGATTATTGTAGGTGACCGGGCAAGTTGAAAAAGAAATACATTAGGGTGGCATGGTGGCTCAGTGGTTAGCACTGCTGCCTCACCACCCAGGGACCTGGGTTCAATTCCAGCCTTGGTTGACTGTGTGGAGTTTGCACATTCTCCTCGTGTCTGTGTGGGTTTTCTCTGGGTGCTCCGGTTTCCTCCCACAGTCCAAGTCAGGTGAATTGGCCATGTTAAATTGCCCATAGTGTTAGGTGTATTAGTCAGAGGAAGGTGGGTCTGGGCGGTTGCTCTTTGGAGAGTTGGTGTGGACTGGTAGGGCCGAAGGACCTGTTCCCACACTGTAGGGAATCTATAAGTATTCAGGCTTTATAAATGAGGCATAACATTCAAAAGCAAGAATGTTATGTTTACCCTGTAAAAAGCACTGATTGGTATAAGTAAAGTCATTAGTGAGGGCAAAAATTATTAACAATGGTTCCAGGAATGAGGATCTTCAGTAACTTTATGACTAAGTCCTAAGGGGTGAATAATTTCTCTTTGATTTTGAAGTTGCTTTTTTTTTTAGTTCCGTATATATTGATCATTTATAAAGTTAAAAAGAAACAAACCGGCCAGATTTCACATTAATTAAAATTGAGCAAGTCTTATAAACTCATTCCATTAAGAGTAAAGATGATTAAAAGGTAGAACCTGTCCAGAATCTTGTGACTTAAAAGGATTGGAGGGGTGTGAGGGGGCGGGAGAGAGAGAGAGAGAGACACTGAGTGGCATGGTGGTGCACTGGTAAGCACAGCTGCCTCACCGGTATCAGCGACTTGGGTTGGAGACCACCCTCGGCGACTGCCTGTGTGGAACTTGCACATTCTCCCCAGTCTGCATGGGTTTCCTCTGGGTGCTCTAGTTCCCTCCCACAGTCCAAAGATGTGAAAGTTAGGTGGACTGGCTATGCTACGTTGCTCGTAGTATTTAGGAATATAGATGCTATGTGGATTAGCCATGAAACATGCAGGGTTAGGGGGATAGGGTGTTGTGGTTCTGTTCGCCGAGCTGGAAGTTTTTGTTGCAAACGTTTCGTCCCCTGGCTAGGCGACATCATCAGTGCTTGGGAGCCTCCTGTGGCGCTTAGGCGGTTAGCGCAGGATTCCCATTTCCTGGCTTGTCTCAGTGTCTCTCGCCCGTAAGTGTTCAAAGTTTGTGCGAAGATTTGTAGCTCGGGTGCTCGTTGTTGTGGTTCTGTTCGCCGAGCTGGAAGTTTTTGTTGCAAATGTTTCGTCCCCTGGCTAGGCGACATCATCAGTGCTTGGGAGCCTCCTGCGAAGGGTGTGTCTGGCTGGGATGCTCTTTGGAGGGTCAGTGTGGATTCAATAGGTCTAGTGGCCTGCTACCACACCGTAGGAATCCTATGAAAAGCAAATATATCTGATAATCTTTTAAATTTTGTCAGTGTGTTACATCCTGTCTGTAACAGACCCACAGCCTTCGGTTAATTATTCTGAGCTGGGGTAATCATAACAACTGGCTACTGGCACACTGGAAATAATTTTAATTTTGATGAAGGGGTTTCAATCTCCCACTGTCAAGTCCGTTGAGGTACCACTGAAGCAGAAGTAGAATCCTCAACATCCTTTTTCTGTGGTACATTGAAAGCAAAATCGCAAATGATGGAGATCTGAAATAAAAGCAACACGCTGGGGATACTCTGCTCGGGTGTCATCTGTGGAGAGAGACAAAGTTAAGATTTTGAGTGTAATGACTTCTATTTGAAATTGGAAAAACGTGGAAGTAATTGGTTTTGTAATCTTTAAAAGGCAGAGACAGCTGGAACAAAAGGTCAGGGAAAGAAGATTGGAGATCAAAAATCAGTCCTATAGATCTATAGAACCGAAAAATGCCCTTTTGGCTCATCATGTCTGCACCAGTCACAAACAACCACCTAACTATTCTAATCCCATTTTTACAATACCTGGCTTAATATGCCTTGACATCACAAGTGCACATCTAAGTACCAGTAAAATGTTCTAGTCTCTATTATCCTTTTTTATCAGCAGTGAGTTCCAGATTCCCACACCCTCTGGGTGGAAAACATTTTCCTCCAATCTCCTCTAACCTTCTGTCCCTCACCTTGAATCTATACACCTTGGTCATTTGATCCCTCCATTGAGTGGAAAGTTTTCTTCCTGTCTTCCCCATCTATGCCCTTCTGTTTTTTTTTATTACATCTTCATTATGTTCCCCCTCCATCTCCTCTGCTGTAAGGAAACAATCCCGGTCTGTTTGATATCTCTTCATAGCTAAAATTTGCCAGCATAAGCAGCATCCTGTCCAGTGCATCATAATGTAGGTTCTAGAACTGCACACAGTAGTCCAGCTGTGGGCTAACCAACATCTTCTACAGTTCCAGCACAACCTCTCTGCTGTTCAACTCTGTACCTTGGCTAATTGAAGCAAGTATGCCGTCCTAACTACATTATCTACCTATCCCACCACGTAAAGGAACTAGTGTACATGCACACTTGGGTCCCACTGTCCCTTGGTGCTCCCCAGGTCCATCATGTACTCCCTTGCTTTGTTTGTCCTGGCCAAGTGCATTACCTCATGTTTATTTTGATTGAAAACCATTTGCCACTGATCAATCCGTCTGACCAGCCTGCCTATATTCTCCTATAATCTAAGGCTACCCTCCTCACTATTTACCACCTCACTAAGTTTTATATCATCTGTGAACTTATTGATCAGCCCTCCTACATTCTCATCTAAAGCATTTATTTCTATCGCAAACAGCAAGGGCCTCAACACCGATCCCAGTGGACCCCACTGGCCACCAACTTCCAACTGGAAAAACATTCCTCCAACAGCACCCTCTGCTTTCTGCCACTCAGCCAATTGTGGATCCAATTTGTCAAATTTCCTTGGATCCCATGGGTTATCACTTTGCTAACAGTCTCCTGTGTGTTACATCATAACTACTTCAGAAATGTCATAGAGTAAAAGACAGAAGGAGTGGTAATATATGGTGGAGAAGGTGTGGCATAGATTCAGAGAACATGTTCATCTCAGAATAAGGATGACCTTTAACTGAAAGCAAAACTATGAAAAACAAGATGCAAACACTAGGTGGGGAGGGGAATCTGAACAGAGTTAAGGGTCTGAAATTGTTGGAACTCATTATTCTTTGGCCTTTCCAGATATTTTAAACCAGAGAAAGTATGAAATTCTGCATGGGCTGCACAAGCATATCTGTTAATCCAAGCTGGGAATTTAGGAAGTTTAGCCTCTTAAAAGGCCAGGTGACGTCTGCCATTTTTAAACTACCTGGGCTTATTTGAATGTATTATCTTTCAAACTGAAATCAGAGGTTTAAGTTAATCAATGGGATTAATAGTCTGTACACTATAACTTCATGATAGATGGGAGAAAGTGGGGACACTGTCCTTTTGACCAAGAGATATGATTGTGCACAAAGTTGAGGGGACTGCGCAGAGTAGATGGGGAGAAATGTTTCCCTTTGGGAGAAGATTCGCGAATCGGAAGGCAAAAAGCAGAAAAAAAAGTAATATGGAAAAAAATCTTTACACAACATATAGTTAGGAACTGGAATGTAATACCTACATGAGTTTTGAAGGTAGTTTCAATCAAAGTCTTCAAAAAAGAACTGGACAATGATCTGAAGACAGAGTTACCATGGTAAGTGATAGTTGGTAAATTGCTCTTGGAGAGAAGTGGCGTGGCTACGCTGTAACCATATTATATGAATTATTTCGCATGAATTTTCAGTCCACAAATGAGCTTTCTCTTTACCACTTTTGAGAGTCATTAAATTAATACTGGATGTTTCTGACATGCAGACTTTAGCTCAAAACACTTTTTCTTGAATTTGCTGAACAATTCTGACCGATCTTGGGTTTACTTCCTTGACTTTGCAGAGTCAGAGCTTCATACTTGCAGCAGCATAATACTGTATCTGCTTTTTGCAACAATCATGCCTTAAAAATGCATATTATTGAAGTAAGTAAAAAGAAGGGAACTGCTAGTGAAAGTAAAGCAAAAGTGTTGCTTGATGTTCTTGGAATAAGTGTCAAACAATATACAGACTGACAATTTCATGTACATTGGGCACACTTTTTTCTTTTGGAATATAGCAGTTGAAATGGAAACTTCTGCCCTTGTAACGTAGTTATAGGTGAGCCTGTCAACATGTGGTGTGCGTGTGTGGGCTGTTTGTCTCCCAGATCAAGGGATCTGGTATCAGCAAGTGGGATGCCAACTTGGAATCATTCCCTGTCTCTGCTGCCAGTGCCCCATCAACACTATCCCCACCCCAAAATTCTGCTACACCCACCCCGAGCAATCCCTCAAAACATTTCTTACCTACGATTTGAATTATTTCACAATCCTGGGATTCCAGTGCCTAACGGTTCAGCAGCTAATGGTTTGTGGTAGCCAATAATTCTTCGCAGCTTGGGCCTCTGGCACCAGAGTCCATTCCTCATGACAAAATCAGCAGCTGGTCTCAACTGCCTAAATGGCTTTTGATTCTTTTTCCAGGGTGTAGGTAATGCTTACACAGTAAACTTTTGTAGCTTATACCTAATTTCCCTTGAGTGGTGGTGGTAAACTAGGCAATGTGATTCTCACTAGCTCTCCAGCTGCCGGATGAGATTTGCCCTGCTGATTTGACAAGATTGTGCATTAGGTTGCAAACTCTTAAGAATTGCCAACAACAAAGCTCAAAAAACCAAACCAAATTGGCAGTCTGCCGCATTAAGGATTTTTAAGATCAATCTGAAATTTCTTTGAAAATTGCTCACTCAAGAAACAAGGTTTGTAATAAGGAACAATTTGCACAATTTGGATGGAAAGATGTGATCTCTACAATTGTATTTTATGTTGGAAATTAGCTTGATGTTTTGTCAAAATCGTGTGGTACCCAGACCAGTCAATGTTAGTTGACTGAAGACTAACCGGAAGAGCAGAAAGCAGAAACTAACTTGTAAATATGCTTCTAACTTCTAAATTATTTTATGGTTAACCTGAAGAATGACTATTCACACAGCGTGCAAGAATTTGTTAATAAATAGTAGGAAATCAGCTTAAAAATATAAACTTTTACAAGATTTAGTAGCCTATACCTATGCTTTCAGGGTTGTTTGGTTTCTTTTGCACTTGTGATAAATTACACAACTGTTGTGTTAGAATTCAATAACCTTGCAGCTGGCGGAACGTCAACCCTTCAACATTCACTTTGTATGTTCTTGGTTTTCTGCTTCCTACGTAATAACCCCATTTTAAAGTTTTTCCTCTTTTCAAAATCTTTGCTTTGTCGAATCAAACCTTTTGTAAATTTTTAATAAAGTAAATCTTTTTTTTCAAGAAATGATGCTTAACCATCTGAATTTTTGTTTTTATCCTGAACTCTGGAATTCTGAAATATCTTGTTTTTACCAAAATACTGACTGTACTATTTTAGTGCACTAGTGTTATTCATTGATATTGAGTAAGTTGAATTGTCGTTACTGGAACTAATTTCTCTCCATTATTTCAAGAAACCTTGTGCCTAGTTTAAATTTTAAAACATTTAAAACTTTATGACCCACTGAGGTAGCATGCTGGAAATCCAAGCCCTGTTATTTACAGTATCACTGTAAATGTGAAAGAACTTGATTACCACAAGATTGCCCAATTTACCTAACTGTCGAATTCAGATTGAAAATCTATATGCCACTTGGTTTATGATCCAAAACAGAAATTTTAAAGAAAACTGCAATTTGAACAAATTGTCCTTTCTACTGAGTAAATCCTAGGGAATAAATTCATCTCCTTTAATGATGGAAATAGGATTTATGATTACATTTGTTTGATTTGAAACCATAAACCAGCTGAAGAAACAAAAAGCCACCATTAAAAATTGCTGGATTCTCATTTTTGGGGGAAAGCAATTCATTCGCAGGAAGTGAATAATGTCTCCAGTATAGGCAGCATTTATTGCCCTTTCCCCTTTTTGAGATGGTGGTGGGAAGCTACTTTCCTGATTATAACTGGATTTCACAAAGCAGTTAAGAATCGATCATTTTCCTGGACATTAGTTCACTAGTGGACTTTTATGAGAATTCAGTCATTTCAGTGGGCAGTATTTTTCAGGGGCCAGCAGATAGGCAACAATGGACCACGCACTTGTATGAGCCTCCAAATCTGCAAGCAGGAGATCATAAGATTGCAGGAATGATCGCCATTACTGATTTTTTTAAAAAAGAAACAGAAATTAGTTCCGCAGCATCCATGGTGGGATTTGGACTAGTTCAATAGCATACTATATCCATATAACTTTAGAATTATTCAGTGACTGAGGTGAGGGAAGTATATCTGCTGCTGGTAAATTCTGTTTTTGGCAGAAATTTGATTGGGGTTAAGAAATATGTGTTAAATGAATTAAAAATGAAGAAAACTTACTGAACAAAAATAAACAAACTTTACAATAACATATCTCAAGTGTGAGGATGAGGTGACCGGTAATGTGAAATACAGAAACTCAGAATGTTTTGTCTGTATCTATAGTTTGAAAGTAAAGTCTCCAGGAATTTGGCTTGAAATAAAAATAATTGGTGCCAAGGGTGTTGTAAACTTAATTTTAAAATTCAATAGTTAATATACAGTCTTTACGGACCAGGCCAGACCCCCTCAAAGCATTTCAAGAAGGTAGGCCAGACCCTAACTTTTTGGCTGGTTGTTTTCAGCAGGTGTGAAATGGATATTCCAGGAGTGATGCTACTGGCCCAACCACTCGATTTTAAACAAAACAATTTATACATGAGAAAAAGAATCCCAAATTTAGAATAACATAACTATTTGAAAACCCAATTGACACTTTTGCAATTAAATGATGCTTTTCCAAATAATTTCAATATTTCCATAAACACCCCCTTTGCAAAAGAAATGTAGAATTAAACACAGGTTCTTACAAGATAGATATCAGAGAGAGAACAAGAGAGAGAATCAGCATGGACCTGCTTCTTTGGGTCCCTAGCAGATTCTCTGGGTTCCCAGCTAAAACTTGACCAGCAGCTGCAAACAAAACAGCTTGCTAAAAAGCAAACCAAACCCTGAACTGGGAGAACTGGTCACTCCCCTTTCATTGTACATGTGTTTTAAGAGAACACTTAAAAGCTTTGAGTAGATAAACCCAGACATGTTGGAACCTCTGCCTTTATTGGTACTCTGAAAACAAAAACCATGGACAATGTAACCTTGTTAAAGGAACAGCAGCATCACAACAGTGATATCTGTTTTATACAGTACACAATTGCCCATAACAGTAGTAAAATAGTTCTGTTTTGTTTTGACCTTGGATACAGAAAAAAAAAATTGCCAAGCTACTGGGTGATCTTCCTGTTCTTTAAAATAGCAGCAAGAAACATTTTAACATGCACATATAGGGCCTTAGTTTCACATAGAATTATGGAGATGTACAGCATGGAAACATACCATTCGGTCCAACTCATCCATGCCAACCAGATATCCCAATCCAATCCTGTCCCACCTGCCAGCTCTTGGCCCATATCCCTCCAAACCCTTCATATTCATATACCTCTCCAAGTGCCTTTTCAATGTTAAAAATCACACAACACCAGATTATAATCCAACAGGTTCAATTGGAAGCACTAGCTTCCGGAGCACCGCTTCTTCATCACAACCACCTGATGAAGGAGCGACGCTCCAAAAGCTAGTGCTTCCAATTAAACCTGTTGGACTATAACCTGGTGTTGTGTGATTTTTAACTTTGTCCACCCCAGTCCAACACTGGCAAATCTGAATCATGACTTTGAAATGTTACAATTGTACTAACCTTCACCACTTCCTCTGGCAGCTTGTTCCATACATGTACCACCCTCTGAGTGAAAAAGTTGCCCTGTGGGTCTCTTTTATATCTTTCCCCTCTCACCCTAAACCTATGCCAAAAGTGAGGACTGCAGACGCTGGCAACCAGAGTTTCAATTAGAGTGGTGCTGGAAAAGCACAGCAGGTCAGGCACCATCTGAGGAGCAGGAAAACCAACTTTTTGGATAAAAGCCTTTCAAACGTCGATTTTCCTGCTGCTTGGATGTGCCTGACCTGCTGAACTTTTCCAGCACCACTCTAATCTAAACCTATGCCCTCTAGTTCTGGAATCCTTCACCCCAGGGAAAATACTTTGTCTATTTATCCTACCCATGCCCTTCATGATTTTGTAAACCTCTATAACGTCACCCCTCAGTCTCTGATGCTCCAGGGAAAACAGCCCAAGCCTATTCAACTTCTCCGTATGGCTCAAATTCTCCAACCCTGGCAACATCCTCTTAACTCTTTTCTGAACCCTTCCAAGTTTCACCGTAACTTTGCAATAGAAAGGAGACCAGAATTGCAGGCAATATTCCAACAGTGGCCTAACCAATGTTACAGCTGCAACATGACCTCCCAACTCTCGCACTCAATATTCTGACCAATAAAGGAAAGCATACCGAATGCCGCCTTCACTATCCTATCTACCTGCAACTCCACTTCATCTGAAAGATAATGCCATCAATTATACTGTAGTAGCTTTGGAAGGTACATCATGCTATATTGCTAAAATGGAGCTTGATCCTGTAAGCTTCTTCTAACACTTGTGTACTAACATCTGTGAATACAGGGACTAAAGTCTCTGTTTAATGAAGGAAATTACATCTACACAATGCAACTTCTCAGTCTTTCTCTTTTTTTGAAAGTCTGAATGGATTAACCTGATTAAAGGTGGTTTTCCTTGAAAGATATGTTTTGAGTTGAGGATCGAAGGTTTGAGTTTGCTGTCCTGATATTTAAATGGGAGAAAACAATATTGCAATAAAATTTATATTTAGGAAAATTCCCAATGGATTAAAACAACAAATCCTGAAGGATAACATCATAAAGACAGAATTTTAGTTTAATATCTACTCTAAAGATGAGCATCTCCCATATAGTATTATAGTGGTCTGTAATTCAAATTCCCAGTCTTTTAATTTTGAGACAAAGCTGCCGACTCCAACATGAATTGATTTTTCAGAATTTAGTGAATCTCTTTCTGATCAGATAACATTTTCTCAATCATCTCAGTCATGTGCCTGTTATTGATGGGTTTCCACGTAATATCGATTTCATGACTAAATAGTCAATAATAAATCATAATAACAAGTGCACCTTCACCAACACTTATTCGCTTGGCAGAACTGGTCCTCACCCTTAACAACTTTTCCTTTACATCCTCCCACTTCCTGCAAACCAGAGGGGTGGCTATGGGTACCGGTATGGGTCTGAGCTATGCCTGCCTCTTCGTAGGGTATGTGCAACAGTCCCTCTACTGCAGCTGCAGCTACACCAGCACCATCCCCCACATTTCCTCTGTTACATTGATGACTATATCAATACTGTCTCGTGTTCCCATAAGGAATTCGAACAGTTCATTTACTTCACCCACACCTTCCACCCTGACCTCAGATTCACCTGGACCATCTCTGACACCTCCCTCCCCTTCCTGGATCTCTCTGTCTCCATCTCTGGCAACTGACTTAGCACCAACATCCACTTCAAACCCACTGACTCCCATAGCTGCCTTGAATATACCTCTTTCCCACCCCCACATCCTGCAAAAGTGGAATCCAATACTTCCAATTCCTCCGCATCCAGGATGAGTAATTCCACTCCAGGACATCCCACATGTTGTCCACTTTCAAGGACCATAATTTCCCCTTTCCCATGATTAACAATGCCCTCAACTGCATCTCTTCCATCTTCCACACCTCTGCCCTCAAACTACCTCCCCCCAACCACAAGGAAGACAGAATCCCTCTGGTCCTCACATTCCACCCCACTAATCTGAAAATCCAGCTCATTATTCTCTGCCATTTTTGCCACCTCGGTCTGACCCCACCACCAAAAAGAGATTCCTTCCCCACCCCCATTTATAGGGACCATTAGCTCTGTGACTCCCTCGTTATGTCCACTCCCACTAACCTCTCCTCCACACCTGGAACCTTCCCTTTAGCCATAGGAGGTGCAAAACCTGCCTCCCAAACCTCCCATCTCACCTCCGTCCAAGGCCTCAAAGAAATTCACCTGCATTTCCTATAATCTGATTTACTATATCCGTTGCTCCTGATGTGGTCTCCGCTACATTAGAGAGAACGAATGGAAACTCAGGGACTCCTTTAGGGAATCTCTGTGGTCCATACGCTCCAATTCACCCCATCTCCTACTTGCCAGCTCCCCCCACCCAATTACACGTCCATCTTGGCTGTCTCCACCATCAACATAACACAAACTGGAGGAAGAACCCCTCATCTTCCACCTCAGGAGCTTACAACCTTAAGGTCTCAACATAGAATTCACCAACTTCCAGATCTCCCCACACCCTCATTTCATCCCAGGTCCAGCCCGCCCACTCTGCCCTGGCCCCCCTTGAGCTGACCTAACCTGTCCATCTTCCCACCTATCTGTTCCACCTTTCCCACTGACCAATCTCATTCACCTCCTATCTGTACCCATCTATCGTCATCCCACCTACCTTTCCCCGAGCCCCACCTCCTCCCTCTATTTATTTCTCAGCCTCCTTCCTTCTCTCCAGTCCTGGTGAAGCGTCCTGCCTGAAATATGGAGTCTCCTGACGCTGATGTTCTTCTGATCCTGCTTGACCTGCTGTGCTTTTTTTTTTCCAGCTTCACATTTTCTTCGACAATAACAAATCACAGCCAGGCTTGAAAATATGTTCACCTACTGATGACTGCACTACTCTCAACCAATAGTGCTGATGGTAATCTAAACTCTTCTCCTGTCCTGGCTGAGGCCATACACCAGCAATTGCACAAATTCATTCTGACTCATATGGCCACACCCTATGGTGCATTTATTCACAAAGCCACCAGAAAATCTCTTGCTTTAAACTGATACCAGGAACTCATGCATGGCCTGGTGAATTGTAGAGTTTTGTGTTTCGTCATGACAACATTTATTCCATGAACGTGTGGCAAACAAATTACATTGTGTTTTAAAATTATATGCAAATTGGAAAAATGGTTTATATAATAATCCTCAGATTGAGGATGTTGGACTGTAAAGTGCTGCACAGGTTACCTGAATTAATCATCTAGATGATATGCTACACAAGGAATAGAAATGATTGGTAGATGCAGTGGCCAGAGCACCAGTTGAGTAGAACACTTTGTCCTGGATGTTGTTTTATCATTGAGGCTGCAACCATCTTGGTAAGTGATGGACTTTTCCATCCTTACCCTGTATCTGGTAAGAGAAACTTTTCAGGTTTTGGAATCAGTCACTTGTTACCAAGGCTTTGCCCTAGATTTGTCAATAATTATCGCCAATCTAGCTGCTTGTTGTTGGTAAAGTACTGCATAAGCTTCTTGAAACAGACCGATCTTCACACTTCCTTGTACTGTTTGACAACTCAAAACAGTTCAAAACCAGGCATCAATGAGATGCTGTGGGTTATCAGCAGCTGCAGAAATGTATTCAACCACAGTCTGTAAATTTGTTGCTGAGTATATCTTTTTACCATTGAGAAGCAACCCTGGTTCAATAAGAAGTGTAAAAGAATATAGCAGAATCAGCAGTAGATATATATGAAAAAGAGATGCTAACCTAATGAAGCTACAACACAAGATTGCTTGCACATTTAGCAGTGGGCAGCATGTAATGGACAGCAATGCAATCCCATGATGAAAGGATCAGCTGGAAACCTAAATCCACTCCTATCTTGTTGTGAATGCTGGATAATTGTATGGCAAATTATTATTTATCAAATGTACATTACTGAAGCTGAGTGATAGCCCCTTAATTGATTGAGTTTAAGGTGGTTAATCTGCCACTTAGCCTATGGAGGCAACACTCCTTAGTAATGCATACCATTGTTGGTGTCGTCCACAAGTGCGTAAAGGGTTTCTGCTGAGTCCCCAGTTATTTTTTATTTCAAAAATATACTTTATTCCTAAAATAATTTGATAGTCTGTACAGTTGGTCATGCCATACATACGTAAACATTTACATACAGAGATCAGAATTTATCATTTGTATACACAGGTCTGTACGTTTATCAATCATATATCCATATATTTAGCTGAGGCGTCAGCAGAGCCCAAATGACTGCGTGGGCCCGCTGTTCTTCTTTAGGCAGGCAGATGTTACACGGTGGTCTTTCCCCACCGCGCCTTGGCGGCAGCTGCCCAAGCCTCAGCGCATCCCTCAACACGTAGTCCTGGACCTTGGAATGTGCCAGTCTGCAACCCTCAGTTGGGGTCAACTCCTTCAGCTGGAAGATCAACTGGTTCCGGACTGCCCAGAGAGCGTCCTTCACCGAGTTGATGATCCTCCAGGCACAGTTGATGTTCATCTCGGTGTGCGTCCCGGGGAACAGACCGTAGAGCACGGAGTCCCGCGTCACGGCGCTGCTCGGGATGAACCTCGACAAACACCACTGCATTCCTCTCCAGACGTCTTCTGCATAGGCACATTCCAGAAGGAGGTGTGTGACAGTCTCGTTCTCTTTCCCCCTCCCCCCCCGCAGCCGCTTCGAGGGCAGCGTGCGGTGCGGCTGAGAGTCCGAGCGTGCATAAAGGCTCTCACAGGCAGAGCCCTTCTTACCACCAGCCAAGCCATGTCTCGGTGCTTGTTGGAAAGTTCTGGCGATGAGGCATTCTGTCAAATAGCTTTGACAGTCTGCTCAGGGAACCGCTTGATAGGATCCGCCCTCTCCCAGGGTGAGAGTGGCATTGGGTGTATTTTTTCCCCTGTTGCCCAGATCTTTGCACAACGTGTCCCTTCGGACCCGGTCCATCTTTGACCTCCATATAAATTGGAAGATGGCCCGGGTGACTGCAGCGGTGCAGGTTCTGGGAATAGGCCAGACCTGTGCCACCTATAACAGTAATGACAGTGCCTCACACCTGATGACCAGGATTTTTCCCGCAATGGAGAGCGACCGTAGCTTCCATCTGCCCAGTTTCTGCCTCACTTTGCTGATACGCTCCTCCCAAGACTTGGCGCACGCCCAGCCCCACCAAACCAAATACCCAGCACCTTCAGGTGGTCGGTCCTGACGGTGAAGGGGATCGAGAATTGGTCGGCCCAGTTCCCGAAGAGCATAGCCTCGCTCTTGCCTCGGTTTACCTTGGCCCCCGAGGCCCATTCGAACTGGTCACATATGCACAAGAGTCTGCGCACAGACAGCGGATCTGAGCAGAAAACAGCGACCTCATCCATGTACAGGGAGGCCTTAACCTGCAGGCCCCCACTGCCTGGAATAGTCACCCCTCTCAGGCTCGCATCCTTCCTGATGGACTCGGCAAATGGCTCTATGCAGCATACAAACAAGGCAGGAGAGAGAGGGCAGCCCTGCCTGACTCCAGATCTGACTGGGAAGCTATCTGATTCCCACCCATTGATTGAGACAGCACTGACAATGTTCGTGTGGAGCAGTCTGATCCAATTGCAGATTCCCTCCCCAGAGCCCATTTTGGAGGGAACATCTCTCATATACCTGTGTGATATTCTGTCAAAGGCTTTCTCCTGGTCCAGGCTGGTGTCCAACCCTCTGTTCTGCATGTAGGCGATCGTATCCCTGAGGAGTGCGAGACTCTCGGCGATCTTCCTGCGCAGTACAGCACAGGTTTGGTCAGGATGAATCATTGACCCCAGAGCAGACCTGACACGGTTGGCGATTACCTTTGACAGAATTTTGTAATCCGCATTCAACAGTGAGATTCGTCTCCAATTTTTGAGTTCCTCCCTCTCCCCCTTCCGCTTGTAGATAAGGGTGATGATGCCTTTCCTCATGGATTCACTCATGGTACCTGCCAGAAGCATACTGACATACAGCTCCAGCAGATTCTGTCCAATCAAGTCCCACAGAGCAGAATAGAGCTCAACCGGTAGGCCATCGCTTCCGGAAGTTTTATTCTTTTCAAAGGACTCGAGGGCCTTTGTCAGCTCGTCCAGAGATAGCGGCTGGTTCAGCCTCTCCCGTGTTCTGTCGTCTAAGACCTCCGTGATAGAGGACAGAAACTACTGGGAGGCCGCGCTGTCAGTCGGCTTCGCGTCATACAGACTGGCATAGAAGGATTTGCTGATCCTCATGACGTCAGCCTGAGATGACGTTATCGAGCCATCCTCTTCCTTCAGGCTGCTGAGCACAGAGCTCTCTTTGTGCACCTTCTGGAAGAAGAAACGTGAGCACCGAGCGGACCCTGGATCAAAAGATTATCTTGGAGGCCTCCGAAGCAAAGAGCGAGGCTTGCTGGCCCTTCACATCCTTGAGGTCCTTCATGACATCAACCCCCATTGTCTGCAGTAGGAGCAGGTTCTGCATACTTTCCAGGAGCTGGGACAGTTTTCCCCGTCTCTCTCTCGCCTCCTGAACACCTTTGAGGATGAAGAACCTCTTGATGTTCCCTTTTACTGTTTCCCACTAGTCCGCTGGGGTCTCAAAGAGGGGCTTCACGGTTCTCCAACCTGCATAGTCCCTCTTGAGCGCATCAATGTTTCCCGGGGTCAAAAGCTTTGTGTTCAGCTTCCACGTTCCCTTACCAGCCCGCTGCTCGTCCTGTAGGTGACAGTCAGCCAGCAGGAGGCAGTGGTCAGAGAAGAACACCGGCTTGACGTCGGTGGATCTGACCGAGCGTGTTCGGGACACAAACAGGTAATCTATCCTTGAGCGGATAGACCCGTCTGCCCGTGACCAGGTGTATCTACGCTGTGCTCCATCTGCAGGGGTGCTGAAAACGTCGTGCAGCTTGGCATCTTTTACCATGTCCATCAGGGCTCTGGACGTGGCGTCCAGTTTACTGACCCTTCCGCCGGATCGTCCATCTGCATCAATGATACAGTTGAAGTCTCCGGCCAGAATGACCGGCCTGGACGTAGCTAGCAACAGTGGAAGCTGCTGCAGGACGGCCAACCGTTCACTCTTACCCGCTGGGGTGTACACATTAATCAGTCTCGGGGGAGCATTCCTGTTCATGATGTCAGAGACGAGGAGGCTCCCGCCCACCACCTCCTTAACCTCAGAGATGGTGAAGTTGCCACCTCGCAACAGGATATCCAGGCCAGAGGCGTGGCTATCGTTGCCCCCCGACCAAACTGACGGCCCATCTCCTGTAGCTGCTGAGATGCAGTATCCCATACTCCTGCAGAAACAGGACTTTGGCTTTAACGTTGGCCAGGTAGGCCATCGTAGAAACACATCGCGTAGCCGATTTGATGCTACGCACATTGATGCTGGCAATTCTTATCCCCATTTTAACAGTTTACAAGGTTACCAGTGTCCATTTGCTGCTGGTCTTGCCTCTCTGGGGTAGCTGTGTGCATCCCCGTGGTGACGGCAAACTGCTGGATCCTCCCAGGGCTGAGGTGGCTGTGCGGCTCCATGCCGGGGCCATTTCCCCGCTCAGGTGTCTTCGGGTCGGGCCCAGGGTCTGCACAGTCCAGTTCTCCATCTGACAGCAGGGCTGTCACAGGACCGCTGCTCCCAGTTACCTGGAGCTGTGGGGCAGTGAGTACCTCATGGTTCTCACCGGGTGGGGGGAGGCCTTTACCCATCCCCTCAGAGGGATCGTCTTTTCCTGTTTGGGAGGTGCTGCCCTCCTTTTTCCCCGCGGCGCTCTGTCTCTTCCTCTGGTGACAACCCTCCTTGCGCCCGTCCTCACCGTCGGAAGAGCTGCCTGTATCCTCGTCCTGTAGGTGTCGCTTCCCCTTTTGCTGGTGGCTTTGGGGGTCTGGTGAGGTTTCCTCTTCCTGCTTTTGATAATAATCCAATCCTCTGCCTCGTTTGTTCCCTCCTCCTTCCATTTCCTCCGTCTGTCTTGAAGGAGCTTGGATCGGCTGCTTCACCTGCTCCGCTACAGCCTGCCCTTCCTTCTGGGTGCCTCCAGATACTGTTCCCGTGCTGTTTTATGGTACCTTGCTGGCCTTAGGCGGTCCACGGCTCGTGTTGCCACCTCCGGCCATCTGTGCATAGGTGGTGGCCCCTCATCTTGGGCAGGCCTTGTACATGTGGCCCTCCTCTCCGCACAGATTACAGTTCTTGGCCTCTTTACATTCCTTGGTCAGGTGGCCTTCCTGTTTGCAGTTTGGACAGACGGTCACCTTACAATCCGCCGCCATGTGGCCTGACCTCCCGCAGGTTCGGCACACTTTCGGCTGCCCTGCATATGTCAGGTAACCTCTTCTTCCTCTGATTGCAAAGCTGGAGGGTTGGTGTGTGGAAGATGTTCCCATTGGCATCGACTCTCAGGGTTACCCTGACCTGTCGTTTGCTGGTCCTTTCTACCTCGACCTGGACATATCTTCTCAGGAAGGTCAGGACATCCACTGCTGGGACGTGGGGGTTGTACATATGGATTGTTACAGCCCGACTCCTCTGTCAGGAAGCACACACAACGGGATTGCCGACAAGATGGAGAACAGATGTTCCCCTTCCTTCTCCTTGAAGATCTCCGGGAGCTGCTCGCAATTCTTCACACACCCGGAGGTCATGTCAAAATAGCCTGCCGCAGGGAAATCCTGCAGGCAGTACACATCCTCTGCTTCGAACCCGCAGCACTCCAGCAAAATCTTCTTCACGAGCACTGTCCGATCGACCGGTGTGCGCTCCTCCACCTTCTTCACAGTCCCCAGTTGTAGAGTTTGGCTGAATAGGGGCCCTACCTTGTCCTGAACCTGTTTTACAAGGATCACAAGGAACCTGGCACAAGTAACTTCTTAGTGACTTCCTGTGTTTCCTATTCCCTGTTCCAAATTTGGGGGGGTGTAGATCTTTCAACAATGATGAGATTCAATTAACTTTCTGATCTCTGACAATGATGGAATCCATAAGCATCAAAAATAAATCTGAAGTGTTCTCTTAACTAGACAAACCACATAAATACTGTAGGTATAAGAACCAATGTGAGGCCATGTGTTCTGTGGCGAGTGATTCATCTGACTCCCTTCAAACCATCTGCAAAGGACAAATTTGCATTGCATTGGAATACTTTCCATTCAGTTCCAACAACATTTAGGCAGTTCAACACTATCACATTGCTTGATTGAAAACCCCTCCATGAGAGCACAATGATGACAGCATGTACTCTCCAGAAGTTGCATTACAGCAACTTGCCAAAGGTTTTGTGCCAGCACTGGCCAAACCTGGGCATTCTACCATCTGAAAAGACAGCATGGGGTCACCACCTCCAACTAACATGCCTTCTTAATTTTGAAATATATCAGCACTATTTTGTTGCCAGGTCCAAATCCTAAAACTCTGTCTTCACTGCAAAGACTGCAGCTGTTCAACAAACCATCAGCCATTACACCACCTTCAACAAAGGCAATAAAGAGGAATAAAAACAAAAATGTTGGAAATTTTCTGGCACGTTGGTGGAGAGAGATGCAATTAGTGTTTCAGGGTCTTTGAATTTTCATCAGTAGATTTAAGCAATTAAAGGGGAAGGAGTGGGGAAAAAGAGAGACTATACCTGTGATAATGGTCAAATTGTTATTGGTGCAATCATGTCCCTGATCAGCATGGATAAACTGTTTGGTCTTTTCTTTGTGGGGGGGAGCATGTAATAGGTTACCTGATGAAACAGATGTCATTGGTGAAGGAGCTGAAGGTGCTTGGTGAAGGCTACCCCCTAAGAAGCTTCTTTTACTGATCATTTGAGATTACAATGATTAGTCTCCCCAGAGAAGCCTATTATTTTCCTGTACTGAATAGTTTTCCCTTCCTTTGATGCTACGTTTGATTTTATACAACCTTTATGCCAAAAGTAGCAACCATAATTTCTCATCCAGCATTCGCCTCTTACAGTGAAGGCCGAGAATGAGGTCTGAAGTTGAGTAGTTCTTTTGAAGGAGAAGGTGAGGACTGCAGATGCTGGAGATCAGAGCGGAAAATGTGTTGCTGGAAAAGCGCAGCAGGTCAGGCAGCATCCAAGGAGCAGGAGAATTGACATTTCGGGCATGAGCCCTTCTTCAGGAATCTAATGAAACCGAACTGAACAGTGAGTCATGACTTGGAGGTGCTGGCATTGGACTGGGGTGGACAAAGTTAAAAAGCACACCACACCAGGTTATAGTCCAACAGGTTTATTTGGAAGCACTAGTTTTCGGAGTGCAGCTCCTTCATCAGGTGGTTGTGGAGAATAAGAATTGCTCACCAAATTTATAGCCAAAGGAGCCCACTGTCATGGAGGTGTGATACAGTAAGCAATCTTAGATTAAAACTTTCATCTTTTATAATGGAATTAGATTACTTACAGTGTGGAAACAGGCCCTTCGGCCCAACAAGTCCACACCGACCCGCCAAAGCACGACCCACCCAGACCCATTCCCCTACATTTACCCCTTCACCTAACACTGCGGGCAATTTAGCATGGCCAATTCACCTAACCTGCACATTTTTGGACTGTGGGAGGAAACCGGAGCACCCGGAGGAAACCCACGCAGACACGGGGAGAATGTGCAAACTCCACACAGTCAGTCGCCTGAGGTGGGAAATGAACCCAGGTCTCTGGCGCTGTGAGTCACCGTACCACCCACTTCTTTGGTATGTAAATCCCAGAGCTTTTTTTAAAATTACATTCCCAAGATAGCTCAGCTGATGAAGGAGTGGCACTCTGAAAGCTAGTGCTTCAAAATAAACCTGTTGGACTATAATCTGGTGGTGGGATTTTTAACTCAACAGTGAGTATGTGTCTTTTTGACAGAAGTTATAGAAAGCTCACCATGCCTTGCACACATCTCTCAATAGACCATGTTATATATGAAAATGTATGAATCAGTTTTGCAGATTTAGGTCAGCTGTTATGTCAAGTATCTTTAAATATGAATCTGCTAAATGTTCTTCTTCAGTAAAGAGTTAAAAATGACATTGAGGCTTTAACTCTACTTTTCTGTCTGACCCCATAACACTTCTCTCCCTTCCAAATCAAACATTTGTGTAACTCAACTATGAATATATTCAATGACTTTTGCTCTCTAGAAGAGAATTCCAAAGACATATGATCCTAAGAAATTCCTCCTTATTTCGTCTGAATGCCCTGCCTCCTCCACCACACCCCCTATATTGAAACTGCCTGCAACTTGTAGGTATTGCCGTGAGGGGAAGTGTCTGATCAACATCTATCCTGTAATGGCCTTCAGGATCTTTTATGTTTGGATAAGCTTCCCTCTCATTCTTCTAAACGTCAGTGAGGAAAGGCCTAACCTACTCACCCTTACCTCATAAAACTATGGTTATGGAAACTCGCGTAGACCTTCAGCAATAAACACAATTAAGTCTCCTATTTTGAATGTGATCTGGAATCTGCAGTTGTAAAGGCGGGGTGGGAGTCATATAGAAGTTAGGTTTGAAATTTTAGGAGGTATCTTGAAAATTAAATAAGTAGAATGTTTTAAGCCTGTCAAATATAAACATAATCAACTGGTAATGAAACGAGATTGAAAGTGAGAAATGCTTAACATTTTTAAATCTTTGGGTGAAATCGTGTGCCTTTTCCTGTTATATTGGTCATCTGTAAATGCTCTTGACATCACATCGCTGCCCAGATGCAAAGAATCTCTGAACCAATGCCTTTCAACCCAGCGTAATAATTGAAGTTGGTTAGTCTGATTTTCGGTCTATCAGTTGGTTTGTCAGAAAGTAGTTCTTTTTCAAACTTTTCTGAAATACTTTGTAATCTAGAAATCCATTTTTTTTTTGGCTAAATCCAGTAGACAATTTGGGAACGGGCTAGATTGGGAATTGTAATGTCAGTGTGGGGAGAGAGGTCGCATTCCCATACAGCTTGCATTTGGTACACGGTGCAGCTCCAGCCTGCCCATGGCATACAGCCAATTGCTGCTGATTACCTCAGCGGCCAGCAGTCGGCGCTAATAGATTACAACTAAACACATGGTTCGTCGTGACAGTGACAATAATGAGTAATAATTATAAAGTCTTTGGTTAATTAGAATATCCTGTTGCATGTAGCCATTGAGGTGGGCCATTTTTCTTTAATTACACTTAAAACTTGTATAAATTGTATCTTTAATAAAATAACTTGACAATATTCTGAAGAAATTAGTCTCATTTCCTATCTCTACATCAATATCTATTACCATTCCATATTGTTCAGCAGCCAGATGCTCTGGATTCAAGCCTACATTTCTGACTTATCAAATCGTCCAGTTAATATTTTATTACTACCAAATCTAACAAGCAACACTGTGAAGCTGTACAATCAGGAACTGGCTTCAACTAGGTTAGAAACAAAAAGAAACTGCAGATGCTGGAATCCAAGGTAGACAAGCAGGAAGCTGGAAGAACACAGCAAGCCAGGCAGCATCAGGAGGTGGAGAAGTCAATGTTTCGGTGTAACCCTTCTTCGGGACGGAGTGGGGATGGCAGGTTGGAAGTGGGCGTTGAAGGGGAGCTGCAGATAAAGGGGGTGGGTGGAGGCAGGGTGGTGAGGAAGAGGGGGAGGGCTCCTCTCAAAGACCCACTCCTCTCATGGACAGTCTTTCTAGCAACCAACTGGATTAATTCCTCCAACTGACCAACCAGGTCATACCCTCTACATGTGTTCACCTATCCACACCTCACCATCCTGCCCCGGTGCTCCCTTTATCTGCAGCTCCCACTACACCCTCCCCCAGTCCTGAAGAAGAGTTACACCCAAACGTTGACTTCTCCACCTCTTGATGCTGTGTTCTTCTGACCTCTTGCTTGTCTACCTTGGATTCAACGAGGGCAGCCCTGAAAATCTTATTTTTCCTGGGTATTTTATTTCTGTGAATGAATGATACGAAAGAAAATGTACAAGATAACAAATCTGATAATACGAGATGTGAGAAATGTCATGGTTACTTTATTGGAAGAAGAATTCATCAGCAAGTGATAATAATGTTAGAGATAAGCTATAAGTCTGTGAAATAAGGTTGAAGTACAAACATTTGGAGAAGAATTAAAGGAAAGCTATGTAATAGTGACAGGGTGCTGCAGAAAAGCCACTTCCTTTGCTTGCGTTCACCCTTAAGGCCAACATTTTAAAATGTTAATTTTGGCAGTAATAACATTCTTAAGTAGCTCTAAGTTTGACTGAATTGTTTTGAACATGGTTTCTAAACAAGACCTACAATTATTTAGAATATGTTTAATTCTACTTGGTAATACTGGTGTATGAAATCCAGGATTCCAACAGTGCTTCTACCAATTCCAGTTATTTGCTGCTTCCATGTGAATATTTGAAGCAAATCTGTAAGCCCTCTGTGAATCACTAGTTCTTGCTTTAGCACAAAGATAAAGGGAACTGCACCTTTTTTTTTCACTTTATAACCACTTTTGACAGGTAAATTAGACTTTAGCAAAAAACACTGGCGTGAAATAACTAATGCAGCAGGGGGATGGGAACCTGAATAGTAGTTCCATTGTACAAGAGGTTGAGGGTAATGAGGTCAGGGATAGGTTTGCAAGGTCATGAGAGGACACCAGCAATTAGGATGTTGGTTTGAAATGTGTGTACTTCATTGCCAGGAGCATCCGGAATAAGTTGGATGAACTTGCAGCATGGGTTGGTACCTGGGATTTCAATGTTGTGGCCATTTCAGAGATATGGCTAGAGGAGGGACAAGAATGGTTGTTGCAGATTCTGGGATTTAGATGTTTCAGTAAGAACAGAGATGATTGTAAAAGGTGTGCTGGGGTGGCGGTGGGGTGGGGAATGGGGTGGGATGGAGGTGTGGCGAGGTTAATCAAGGGTAGTATTACAGCAGCTGAGAGAACTTTTGAGGACTCATCCACTGAGGTAGTTTGGGCTGAGGTTAGAAACAGGAAAGGAGAGGTCACCCTGTTGGAGTTTTCCATAGGCCTCTGAATTGTTCCAGGGATGTAGAGGAAAGGATAGCAAAGATGATTCTCGATAGGAGCGAGAGTAACGGGGTAGTTGTAATAGGGGACTTTAACTTCCCCAATATTGACTGGGAATATTATAGTTCAACAAGTTTAGATGGGTCAGTTTTTGTTCAATGTGTGCAGGAGGATTTTCTGACACAGTATGTAGACAAGCCAACAAAGGGAGATGCCATATTGGATTTGGTACTAGGAAATGAACCCGGCAAGGTGTTAGATTTGAAGGTAGGTGAGCACTTTGGCTATAGTGACCATAATTCGATTATGTTTACAATAGCAATGGGCAGGGATGGGTATATAACACACGGAAAGAGGTATAACTGGGGGAAAGGCCATTATGATGCAATTAGGCAAGATTTAGGATGCATCGAATGGGGAAGGAAACTGCAGGGGATGGACACACTTGAAATGTGGAGCTTACTCAAGGAACAGCTACTGTAGGTCCTTGATAATTATATATCTATCAGGCAGGGAGGTAGTTGTTGAGAGAGGGAGCCATGGTTTACTAAAGAAGTTGAAGCTCTTGTCAATAGGAAGAGGAAGACTTATGTGAGGGTGAGGCATGAAGGCTCAGTTAGAGGGCTTGAGAGATGTAAGTTAGCCAGAAAAGATCTAAAGAGAGGGCTAAGAAGTGCCAGGAGGGGATATGAGAAGTTGTTGGCGGATAGGATCAAGGAAAAGATAGGATCAAGGAAAGGCCTTATAGAGGTATATCAGGAATAAAAGAATGACTAGAGTAAGATTAGGGTCAATCTTAGATAGTAGTGGAAAGTTGTGTGTAGAATCTGAGGACATAGGGGAAGCGCTTAATGAATACTTTTCGCCAGTATTCACCTTGAAAAAGAGAAATGTTAGTGAGAATATGGAGATACAGGCTACTAGATTAGATGGGATCGAGGTTGACAAAGAGGAGGTTTTAGCAATTTTGGAAGATCTGAAATTAGATAAGATCCCAGGGCCAGATAGGATTTATCCTCTGATTCTCTGGGAAGCCAGGGAGGAAATTGAAGAGCCTTTAGCTTCAATCTTTATGTCATCATTGTCAACAGGATTAGTGCCAGAAGACTGGAGGATAGCAAATGTTGTTCCTTTGTTTAAGAAGGGAAGTCGGAACAACTCTAGGCCAGTGAACCTTACTTCGGTTGTGGGTAAGGTTTTGGAAAAGGTTATAAGAGGATTTATAATCATCTGGATAGGAATGATCTGATTAGGGATAGTCAACATGGTTTTGTGAAGGGAAGGTCGTGTATCACTAACCTTATTGAGTTCTTTGAGAAGGTGCCAAAACAAGTGGATGAAGGTAAAGCGGTTGATGTGGTGTATATGGACTTCAGTAAGGCATTTGGTAAGGTTCCCCACGGTAGGCTATTGCACAAAATAAGGAGTTTTGGGATTGAAGATGATTTAGCAGTTTGGATCAGAAATTGGCTAGCTGAAAGAAGACAGAAGGTGGTGGTTGATGGGAAATGCTCATCCTGGAGCTCAGTTACCAGTGGTGTGATGCAAGAATCTGTTTTGGGACCACTGCTGTTCGTCATTTTTATAAATGATCTGGATGTTTGGTAGAAGGATGGGTTAGTAAATTTGCAGATGACACTAAGGTAGGCAGAGTTTTGGATAGTGCTGAAGGATGTTGTGGATTACAGAGGGACATATATAAGATGCAGAACTGCGCTGAGAAGTAGCAAATTGAGTTTAATGCAGAAAAGTGTGAGGTAGTTCACTTTGGAAGAAGTAACAGGAATGCAGAGTACTGGGCTAATGGTAAAATTCTTGGCAGTGTAGATGATCAGAGACATCTCGGTATCCAGGTGCATAAATCCACCCAGTTTGATAGGATTGTTAAGAAGGTATATGGTGTGTCGGTGTTTCTTGGTAGGGGGATTGAGTTTTGGAGCCACAAGGTCATGCTTCAGCTGTACAAGACACTGGTAAGGCCACACTTGGAGTATTGCGTGCAGATTTGGTCACCGCATTATAGGAAGGATGTGGAAGCTTTGAAAGGGGTTCAGAGGAAATTTACTAGGATGTTACCAGTATGGAAGGAAGATCTTATGAGGAAAGGCTGAAGGAACTGAAGCTGTTTCATTGGAGAGAAGTTTGAGCAGTGACTTAATTGAGGCCTATAAGATAATCAGAGGGTTAGATAAGGTGGACAGTGAGAGCCTTTTCCCTGGGATGGTGAAGGTTAACACGAGGAGACATAGCTTTAAATTGAGGGATGATAGATTTAGGACAGATAGATTTAGGGTAATTTCTTCACTCAGAGATTAGTAGGGGGCGGGAACGGCCTGCCTGCAACAGTAGTACACTCGCCAACATTAAGGGCATTTAAATGGGCATTGGATAGACATATGGATAATAATGGAACGGTGTAGGTTAGATGGGCATCAGATTATTTTCACAGGTTGGTGCAACATCGAGGGCTGAAGGGCTTGTACTGCACTGTAACATTCTATGTTTTATGTTCTATGAAATATAAACTTGTGCAGCTGTCACAAGTTGGAGTCGGTAAGGACAGATTTCCATTTTCTTTAAGTTACCGGGATGTCTCCCAGTCAAGTAATTATAATGATTATGGTAGTATATGATATTAGACTAGTTTACATTACAATGTCTTTAATGAAAACAGGGTCTGGCAGGTGCATGGGGAGAAATGGGGTTGGGGGCGGGGGAGGTGGCAATGCAAACCTGAGGAAAAAAGCACTGAAGCCCAACAGGTGAAAACAGCAGGGGGAGTCAGCAAGTCAGTTTGTGAAAGTCAGTGAGAACACCGACCAAATAAACAAAGTATTGAGCATTATGAATTCTCAAGTAACTGATTGATAGTTCAAAGAGCACCACCAAGAGGAGTGTGTAGCTGAGCTCTGGGACACATTAACAGCATAGTAAACATGATGTGGAAGTGCAGGTGTTGGACTGGGGTGGACAAAGTTAAAAATCACACAACACCAGGTTACCTGATGAAGGAGCAGCACTCCAAAAGCTAGTACTTCCAAATAAACCTGTGGAACTATAACCTGGTGTTGTGTAATTTTTAGCATAGTAAATATCAGTGCCAGGGAGCAAGATTAAAAACAAACAAAAATATAATCAGCATGAGAAGGATGAAGTAAGCAAATGAATAAGAATATTAAAACATCTATTGTAGGTGCAGTAAACAAACAGTTTAAAGAAGGTAGACAGGAAAGAGATTTAGATTATAAATGGAAAGCTAGAACTGTTGCTTTCAATTTCTGCACCATGTGGGAACTTCAGAACACTTTGTGCATCTTCGGGAACAGATGTAAAGGAAATATATCCAGCTCAAGCTCAGGATTTTTGAGTTTGAGGGAACAGCTGGAGTCACTGCGGACCGTCAGAAAGGATGAGTGTTCCCCGGATCACAGCAAGGAGACGGTCATCCCATAGACAGTAAAGGGAAGTAGATGGGTGGCAATCCCAAAGAGTAGGAAGAGGCAGGACATACTGGAGTTGTGCCGAATTCAAATTGATACTTCGCCATGGAAACCGCTGGGAGTGATCAAACCTTGAATGAGTGCAGTCCTGACCATGACAAAAATGGAACTGCAGTCATTATAGAAATGTTCATAGTTAGACGACAGACAGGCTTTTTTGTGACTCACGAGTCCTATATGGTGCATTAGTTCCCTGGTACCAGTGTAAAGGGCAGCATAAAGAGGGTGTGGAATATTGTGTAAGAAATAGTGAGCCATGATGCATGTTAGTACCAATGTCAAAAAGAGGCACGTGTTTAAGTCGAAAACTCAGATTTTCAGGAGCTAAGAAAGTAGTTTAAAAAATAGGATCTTGAAGGTTGTAATCTCTCAATTGCTCCCAGTACCATGTGCTAGTAGAAGTAGAAATAGAAAATTAAGATGATCAATATGGTGCAGGGGAAGGCATCTGGATTCTTAGGGCACAGGCACTAGTCTGGGCCAGGAGGAAGGGGCCAGATTGTGGTGCTGGAAAGGCACAGCAAGTCAGGCAGCATCTGAGGAGCAGGAGAGTCGACTTTTCAGGTGAAATGTCTACTCTCCAGCTCCTCTGATGCTGCCTGACCTGTGCTCTTCCAGCACCACACTCTTGACTAATCTCCAGCTGGAGTCCTCACTTTCACCTGGGCCAGGAGGTCGCTCTTCAACAGGAATGGTCTGCTTAACAACGTGTCCTCCATGGGTGGATTAACGTATATAGTTGGGGAGGGTTTAAACCAAATTGGCAGGAGTCTGGGCACTAACATATTGACGTAGAAGAGAGATTAAGTGTATAAGCCAGAGAGGGTTGGATGGTGCAAGGATGACAGTGGTACCATATCAGACAGAAGTAGACTAAGAGGAACTACGTGGTACATACAGACAGGTTTAAAATGTATGTACATAAATGACCATGAGTTAAGAGCAGAAAAAGTTCCCTCAGTCAATCATGTCTGCTCTGCCATTCAGTGAGATCATGCCCGATCGCATTTATCTCCAACTCCACTTTCCGGCTTTTACCCAAGCCCCACAATTTCTTTACTGATTTAAAAATGCCTCTATTTAAAATGCCTGTATCAGCCTTGCATATTCTAATGACCCAACAGTCCTCAATGGTAAAGAATTCCACAGATTAACTACCCTTTGAGGGAAGAAATTCCTCCTTACCTGTGTCTTAAACAGGTGACCTGGTTATTCTGAGATAATTGCTTCTGGTCCTAGATTCTGCCACAAGGAATGCAATTTGATTCCATCTACTCTGTCAAGTCTCGAAAAATCTTTATGGTTCAGTAATATTGCCTCTCATTTTTCTAAACTCCAGCAAGTTCAGGCCCAACCTACTCAATTTCTCCTCATAAGAAAACTTCTCCATACTAAGATCAACCTTTTGAAATTGCTCAGCACTGCCTACCATGTCAATATATCTTTCCTTAGAAAAAGGGGATTAAAACAGTTCACATATTCTAGGTGTGGTCTGACTGATGCCTTATATAATTTTAACAGACTTCCCTATTTATATACTTCATTCCCTTTGAAATAAAGGTCAAAATTCTATTTGTCTGTCCTAATATCTACTGAAAATGTATGCTTATGTACACAAGCCTCCAAATCCCTCTGTGTCAGCTTTCTGCAGTTTTTCATTTAAATACTATTTTTCCTGCCAAAAAGCATAACCTTTCATTTTTCCACATTATATTTCATCTGCCAAGATTTCGCTTGCTCACCTGTCTATACCCCTCTGCAGACACTTTGTTATCCTCTCTATTTGACGTTCCACTGATATTTGTGTCATCTGCAAATTTGGTAGTACATTCACCTCTCTGATTAGTCATTAATGTGTATTGCCAGTAATTACAGCTTCTGCACGGTCCCTATGGTACTCCATTAGGTACAACTTGCCATCCAGCTCTCATCTTTTGTTCGTTAGCAAGTCCCTTTTCCATGCTGATATACGACGCCCCCCCCCAACAACACCATGGGCTCTTATTAATTAATCAGGAGAAAGCTCTCCTTGTATATGTGGCAAGTGCTACAATCCAGACAGGACTGTTTGACACTCAATTCCATATATGAGAATTGGGTACAGGAGGAAATGGTTAACTGTAAAATAGTAATTGGTCCTAATTACAAACTACAACCTATATTTATTTTGTGTTCACTTTTGCTGATTGTGAATCTTTGCACATGTCCGAATGCTTGCCTATATGCGATGTTCCCTTATGGGCCATAACAAGATAGGTGTCTCCAGTTAACATTGGAGACGTGGTAGCAGTGACTTGAGATTGTGACTACTTGGGATGCAGCTAAACTAAACTAAATGACAATTAAACTGTATAGCCTGGTGTTAAACACTGAGTAAGATGAGAGAATGAAGTTGTATGGGGGAGAGAATGTCAGCTATACTACCTATATGCTGTGAGCAGCATGAATTTGTGGCAGCTGTGCCTTTATGTTGCTGGAGAAGGGAATCATTGGATTGACAACATTTGACCAAGTGGAAAGCAGTCTGAAAGATTACACATGCTAGGAATGCCACAGTTTCAGCTGACATCCTTGAGTGATGAGTTCTTCTTGCAACAGTGGGCAATTGAATGAGGCTAGAATCAAGAAGGGTGCCTTAAGGTTAAGATAGGTAGATAATGAAGCAAATTTGGTAAGTTGCACCAAGAGTTCTTGCCAGGCTTCACAGAAAGAAACCTCCATGAAACTCAACAAAACTGACTCTTAGCCAGAAAAAGTAAGATTCAATCCTACAAGATGGTGGTCAGCCTCCCCTAATAACATCCCAACCATAATAACCACAGAAAAGAGCTCCACCAACGTTGTTGCAGATATACATCCAGTAGTCTGCTGTGATCGGTGTAAATCACCAATTGGCTATACAGCCACTGATCAGAGCGATTTGTTGAACTCGGTGAACATGTAATAGAGCAATACCACAGGAAGCAATGTGAGAAAGTTTATGACCTAAAAGACCAAAATTAAAATGCAAAAAACAAATCACATGCACCAAAACATGAACACAATTCTTTGTTTATATGGAATTCTTCAATTGCAGAGAAAATAAGGTACCAGTTATCCAAAACTAAATAAAGCAGAACATACACAGTTCTCTGCAACAAGTATTGAAGTAAAGCATAGGAGGGGTCTTGTGGTGCAATGGTAGTATCCCTGTGTCTGGTCTAGGAGGGTAAGTTTCAAGTCCCACCTGCTCAAAAGGTGTATTACAACATCTCTGAGCAAGTTGATTTAAAAATATCTAAATAAAGCATGTTGTGTGATTGTCCAATTATAAACTGACATTCAGCTGCAGCATATTGCATTCAATTGGTCAATGTGTTCCACAAATGCTACTTCATTAGCTGTAATGGTTAATTTAATTGTTGATGGTGACTGTGCACTAGTCTCCTTTGGATATTTTCCTCATCAACCTGTTTAGGAATTTTACTACACATCTCTGAAGCAGGTGGGACTTGGCATGCAGGTCTTCTGACTCAGAGGTGGGAACACTTCCACTATGCCACAAGCAGCTTCTTTACTAGTCTCCATTATTATTGGTGATGGTGATACTCTCATTTAAGGAACATTACACAAAGATTTCTGTATATGTCTGTAAGGTAATAGGAGACCGCCTGCAATTTTGTTGTAACATCCATCCATGAGTTCAGCCCTGCTGTCTTCTAGAACTCACATGTCCATGGATTTTCCAATAAGTAATTAAGTAGTGATCATGACATTGATTCTTACAGTTTACAAACTTGACTAGAAATATGAGGCATGTACTGAATGGGTAGATCTCTTCCTCTGAGGTCTGGTGAGAACAAATTTCTCCACTATCTTAGCTTCTTGATAACTAAGATATTAATTTGCACAAATGCTTGCAATATTATGGGTGAAGCCTATCCATGTTGATCACCTCATGAGAAGTCTCAGTATTATGCAGTCTGACTTTTTGTTAAATATCTAGCATTAGGGTGAAGCCTGACCAGGTCCACAAACCTGCCCACACTGGCTGATGGAGCAAACCTGACTGGGACAGGCAAGTGGGCCTGAACTCAAAAGTGGGCTCAACTCGGAAGGCCATTTTTTCTGGTTGTGTCCTTCTCCTATTCTGAGATATCAGATGTGCATAGATCTTGTTCTGATGAGAAGTCAGTGTCCTAATTGTGCATAAGTTGCTGAATGATGTTGTGTCTTTTATGTTTTAAGTCTGAACCCTGGTAGGTGCAACAGCAGAACTACTAAGATGCCACTAGTGCTTCATTGGTAGCTGCAATGAAGTGACAAATATTAAATGCACGTGAAGTATTAGATGCAGATGTCTGGCACCCAGTTTTGTTTGTAGCACTTTACAAAGCTAGCTCAGGCAGGATCATGAAGCATTGAGTAAATGGTGGTTTATGACTTGGCGAAGCGCAGTAGATCATTCATTGTCTTGCAGCACTGGAGTCAGGTTCTCTCGAGCTGCACAGGGACACTGACCTCTACAGTCACTCTGACCAGCCTTCCTTCATTTGTCAGATTGGCCTCCTGTTGCAATTTAGAGGTTTTCTTCATCTTTTTATGCCAACCACTTTAAATTTGTGTCCTTCAGTTCTTGACCTTTCCTTCACTGGGAACAGTATCTTTCTATATATTCTGTCTAGACCCCTCATGGCCTTGAGCACCACAATAAAAATTCTCTTACAGCCAGAAGCTAGATTCTGCAATCAATCCATGTAACGCAAGTTTTTCTTCCTTAGGACCGTTTCCATAACTCTTTTCTGCACTGACTTTAAAGTCTTTGCATCTTTCCTATAGTATAGTGTCCAAAATTAGACACAATAATGTAGTTAAAACCAAACTAGAATTCTATAATTTTCCATTATAACTTCTTAGGTTTTTTTTGGAATTTTATACTTCTACTTATAAAGCCAACTGCCCTAACAACCTTCCCAACCTGTCCTGATATCTTCAACTGTTTGTGCATATATATCCACTGTTATCTCAGTTCCTGTGCCCCTTTTAGTATTGCATTCTTTTACTTTCCTTATTCTTCCTACCAGAATGTATCACTCTGAACTTATATGACTGAAATTTCATCTACTGTATGCCCATTCATTCCACTAGCTTGTCTATGGTCTCTTGAAGTGACCGCTCTCCTCACAATTCACATCATTTCATCTGAAAATTTCAAACTTGTGTCCTGTACAGCCAATTGTGTCCTGTATAGCCAAGTGTATCTCTAATGTATATCAAGAAAAACAAGGATCTTAGAACAGTACTGATCCACAGAACTTTGCTGTATACCTTCTTCCAGTCAGGTAAAGCAACTTCTCACCTCAATTTCCTGTTACACTTCTGACTTAATATCCATACTGCCAATGCTCCTTTTCATTTCACTGGCTTCAACTTTTCAGGCAAGTCTATAATGTATTGCTTTTCAAATTCCTTTTGGAAGTCTTATCTATATCACATCACCTAGGTTACTCTTAATAACCCCTCTGGAACCTAATCAAAATAATTGTATCAGGTTTGTGAAAAATAGTTTGTCTTTGACAATGCCATGCTGACTTTCCTTAATTAATTGGCATCTAATCCACAAGTCCAATGTTGCAAATATTTTTGAAAAACATTTCCACCACTGAGCTAAGCCACCTGACTACAGTTGCTAATGATAAACCACCCCACAAAGACATCAGTCCTGCTTCTCTATTCCTGTCTAAAGCCTTCATTTCTGCACCATGTATCCAGGTACAAATTCAACAGTTCTGTCCTCCTATTACTGTACTCACTATCATGTGGTATTGGAAGCAATCTGGACCTTAATTACTTTTTAAGGTCCTATTTATCAATCTCTTTCCTAGCTGCCTTAAATTGTGTCTGTAGGACTTCATACCTCATTCTATCTATGAAACTTCAGGCATTTTCAGTTATGAAGAGAGACTGGCTAGGCTGGGGATGTTTTCCTCAGAGGAGGTTGATGTGGGAATTTGATTGAAGTGTGCAGAGTTCTGAGGGGCGTAGACAAGGTAGATTGAGATAAACTTTTCTCCTTCGTAGATAATAACCAGAGGGAACAGACTTAAAGCAGGGAAGAGGGAATTTAGAGGGAATTCGAGGGTGAAAGAAAGTTCATCTAAAAGGTTTGGGTATCTGGAACTCACTACCAGTGAAGGTGATAGGGATGGGAACCCTGAGGGCATTTAAGAAGTATTTAGATGAATACTTGAAACACTATAGCATACAATGCTACGGGCTAAGAGCTAGAAAATGGGAAATAGAAGATGGATATTTGATGTCCATCAGTCGGCTGAATAGCTCACTTCACTGGTTTGCAATGCAGAGTGATGCTGCACCATGGGTTCAGTTCCTGCAACCACTGAGGTTCTGTGAGGAACCCTCCTTCTCAACCTCTCCACTTGCCTAAAGTTAAACCACCAGCATCTCTCTCTGAGAGAACAGGACTATAGTGACTTAGCTTTACGTCTTTTATTAATCAGATCACAGGTAATTACATCAAAAAAATTATTTGTGTGTTTGCTTCCTATCGACAATTGTTTGATGCCCTTGCAATTTTCAGGTCTGAAGAAGGGTAAAACTAAACCACAAATTTATGTTATCTCTATAGATGTTAACTGAGCAGCTGTAGATTATTCTGTTTTGCCTGATGATCATCTCTGCTAGGCTCTATTGCTCTTACTTCTCATTGAGGTATCTCTGATTGGCCTGAATGTTACTGGCACTGAGCCTTTGTACTATTTATAGAGTAGCAAGTTCTAGACCGGAAACAGAACAAAGCAAAATTTTAAGCGACATATATTTAAAAACACAAGATGTAGAACTGTTATTAAAGATATTTGATTACTAAATAATGATTTAAACATGTACATACAGCACAAGTGAATTTGCAAATTATTATGTATCATTTTAATCTGATATTACACAATGCAACTGTGTATAGCTGAGTCTGTTTAACAATGTGAATTGAACCACACTTTTCAATACTTACAAATATTGCTGTACTGCCTTTATGGGCAACAAAAGCAAAAGTTGTCGGAAAAACTCAGCAGGTCTGGCGGCATCTGTGAAAAGAAAATTAAAGATAATGTTTTGGGTCCAGTGATCATTCTTTAGAACTGATTGTAGCTAGGAAAAGGTTGGTATATATGCTGAAGGAGGGGCAGGGGTGGGGAGACAGGAATAAACATAGGTGGAAATGGAGCCCAGAGAGAGAGAGAGAGAAATTCTTCTCCCTGTAGTCAGTTCTGAAGAAGGGTCTGTAGATCCAAAATGTTAACTCTGGCTTTCCAGATGCTACCAGATCTGTTGAGTTTTTTCCAACAGTTTCTTTTTTTTTTTGTTTCTAATTTCTGGCATCCACACTTCATTGGTATTTTTGCTATTATGGGTATTTGGACATTTTAAGGAAATTATCTAGAATAAATTGGGCAATTGTAGAATCAAAAATCCAGAAGGTTATACCAACTGCTCGTTGAATTCTCAAATGTTAATTTTCTGAAATCAAACTAGCAATGACAACCTGTATTTGTTTAGTAACTTTAACATCCCAGTTGCTTCATGGGTTTTTTAAAAATTCATTCACAGGATAAGGGATTCGCTGGTTAGGCCAGCATTTATTGTCCGTGGGCAGTTAAGAGTCAACCATATTTTTGTGGTCTGGAGTCACGTACAGGCCAGACTATGTAAGGACGGCAGTTTCCTTCCCAAAAGGATATTAGTGAACCAGATGTTGTTTTTTCCTGACAATCAACAATGGATTCATGGGCATCATTAGTTTCTTAATTTCAAACATTAATTGAATTCAAATTCCATCTGCCATGGTGCGATTTGGACCTTGATTCCCAGAACAATACCTAGGTCTCTAGATTAACAATCCAGCAATAATACCACGAGGCCATTGCCTCCCCATATAATATATAATACTAAGTTTGATGTTGAGCTGCATAAGGCGATATTAGGCAGTTAACCAATGTCATGATCTACTGGAGTAGTATACCGTAAATTGAGCCCCACTGTTCATAGAGGTGCACCAAATCTTAAAGCTTTTTTTAAAAGTACACATCACCCCAATTTGCCTGTCTTCAGACATAGGATAGCAGAAAGCATGGGCCAGGCTTCTGCGCTGAACAAGAAATATTATTTATTACCAAGTAATTAAACTATAGGTCCATGTAAACAGATATAAACAATTGGCACATAACACTGCTAACTAAAATTCAAATCCCCTTCTTAGCTCCCCCTTGTACATATCCAAATAAATGGAGAAGGTATATTATTGGCAGAGGTAGAAAAATTGGTTTCATGTCTTTGCTTCTTGGTTCTGATGTTGAGGTGCTCCTTCTTTGACCAGCCAGACCCCTCATTATTCACATGGCCATTTTCTCTGGCTGCCTCTCAGATTTGTAAGAAATCTGATTCACTTGGAAAATGTCTCTGATTTGTCAATTCATTCATCCCAGTTTACCACAATTTCTGCAGAAAAGGTAACTGGTTTTCTTCAGGTTTAAACTGAGTTTCTGACTACACAGAATGGGCAGCTTCTTGATTGGAAAACGATCTGCACACTTTTTTTTTCCCTCTTTGTCTTTGTAATTTGTTTCCCACTCCAAGCTGCTCAGCTACTTGAGAACCAGTCATACAGTTGTTGGCAAGCAAAAGAACTGCGTCATTGATAACTGCCACTATTCCACAGATTAAGAGCTCCATCAATACGCACCCTTGGTTTCAAATCATTTGCAATCTGAACTTCAATTACCTGTGTGTTCAGTCATTTGTTTACAATGCCTGCCATAATGCTAGGTTACTTGCTTTTTTAACTGAAGCCACTATTTCAAGCATTGGTTTTGAAAATGGTTATTTCTCATTTCAATCTTCAGTTTTTTGAAACACAAATAAAAAGACATAGACCTTACACCAAATCTAAGTCAAAGAGTTTGACTTTAAGGAGTTTTTTATAACAGATGTAGAGGCACATCAGTTTCAGGAAAAAGACAAGAGAAGCCTGGGTAGTTGAAGGCAAAGGAAAAGTTTAAGACATCAGACTTAGAGGATGCAGATATTTGGAAGAGTTGTGAGATTGATGAAGTTTATATAAACAAGGAGCAAGGAGAACATGGATTGATTTGAAAAGGATGAGGATTTTAATTTAGAACTTTGTTTAACTGGGAATCAGGGTAGATCCGTGAGTGCAGCTGGGGATATTGGGTTGAATGGAATTTGGTTCCAATTAGGACACAACAGCAGTGCTTTGAATGATAAAAAAACTTTACAGAGGAAGAAATGTGGGAGGCCCTTCACCAGTTCACTAGAATAGTCAAGTCAGGAGATTGCAACGGCATGATGAGTGTTTCAGCAGCAGAGAAGCTGAGGTGCACCAGGGTTGAGCAAGCTTATGGAGATGGAAATAGGTGGACTTAATGATGGCATGGTAATATTGTTGGTAGCTCAGAATGGTTGCCAACATTCTGGTTCGGCCTCAGACTGTTGACATGGGGAGAGACAGTCAGTTGCTAGGAAACATTGTATGTAGCGTTGGTCTTCCCCAAATTTAATTGGAGGAAATTTCTGCTCATCTGATATTGGATGTAGAGTAAGCAGAGTGACAAGAGAGGTCATGGTGCAGAAAAAACTGGGTGAGATAAATGCACATATGAAAGCTTTGCTGGCACTTTAGGATAAAACAAATCTCAGAACAGACAGGTCAGGACTTAAGGAAATAATTTTTCACAGAGATTGGAAATCAATAGCCAACCAAATTGAATGTCTAATACATTTGCAGGTTAAACTTGTCTACCATATTACAATCTGCTTATTTAATTTGGATGTCTTCAGATCTCCCTTGCACCTTCTGATGGTAGTCCTGAGCGTGTTGTTAGATATTCCATGTGTCACTTGATTCTGTTGTCCCAGTTTTCCAGGTGAAGATTATGTGGAGAATCCTAACCATTGTGATTCTCCAAAAGTTAGAATTTAAACTAAAATTTCCAAGTTTCCGGTGTTTTTGCTAACTAGACAGATAATCATTTTGGTATTAAAAATTGAAATAACTCCTTTCCCCCTCAAAGCCAGAAAATAATTTTAGTACTTCAGAGTAAACACTATGAAATGAGCACTGCTCAGTGCCTACAGTGCTTTACTTTCAGTTCCTGATGTATTTAGAGTCAGAGAGACGTACAGCATGGAAACAGACCCTTCAGTCCAACCCGTCCATGCTGACCAGATATCCCAACCAATCTAGTCCCACCTGCCAGCACCCGGCCCATATCCCTCCTAACCCTTCCTATTCATATACCCATCCAAATGCCTTTTAAATGTTGCAATTGTACCAGCCTCCAACACTTCCTCTGGCAGCTCATTCCACACATGTACCATCCTCTGTGTGAAAAAGTTGCCTCTTAGGTCCCTTTTATATCTTTCCCCTCTCACCCTAAATCTATGGCTTCTAGTTCTGGACTCCCCCACCCCAGGGAAAAGACTTTGTCTATTTATCCTATCCATGCCCCTCATAATTTTGTAAACCTCTATAAGGTCACCCCTCAGCCTCCGATGCTCCAGGGAAAACAGCCCCAGCTTGTTCAGCCTCTCCCGATAGCTCAAATCCTCCAACCTTGGCAACATCCTTGTAAATCTTTTCTGCACCCTTTCAAGTTCCACAACATCTTTCCAATAGGAAGGAGACCAAAATTGCATGCATTATTCCAACAGTGGCCTAACCAACATACAGCCATTTTGGTAAATGGCTCTCCTTTACTCTTGTGTGGAACCCAGCATTGGCACAACCTTGTAGTATACAGTTTAGGGCTCAGTCAGTAACTGGGAAATATCGGAGTTATCACATGCAATCACAAGGAAGCTGACCTCAATGTGCCCTTGAGTCTCTAACTAACCACAGGAGTAGAGTTGCACAAGAGGTCGATGGATTCAAATCGTTCTTTGCTGTCTAATTATTGTTCTCCAACTTAATCAGCTTGCTGCTTCCAGGAAGCGCACTAAAATGTAATACATTTATCTAATGGCATGATATCTACTGGCAAACTCCTCCTACCACTGACTGACCATGCACTAGAGAAGGTTTCCCATGAGCTCTGCCCCTGACTAGAGGCATCAGTGTGCATGCAGTTTCTGCCAGCTGGATGATGAATGTATAAGTGATGTTTTGGTGTTGACAGTTTAACACTGCAATTTCATTATAAAACTGGAATGTCAACTTCAAATTTGGAATACTTTTTCTTCTGATTTATTGGATATTCTGGTTGAAAGTCAATTCTCCCCACCTTAATAGCACAACTATTCAGGCAGGTTATCTTTGAAGTTCTCAAGTGTATCAGATTTGATGAGAGTAAAATTGCATTCACCACTTTCCAAGCACTAAAATATGTAAAGGTGTACATAAGAATGTGCATCTTAAAAGTAAAAAAATTGGCAGTCTGAGGTGGAATTGAGATCTCTCTTTGCATGTATCAACTCCAAGATCATCTAGATTCAGTCAGGGATTCATTTGTTATCTATTTTTAACAGCTTACTCATTTTAATTTTTACTTTTAACTATAATCAAACTCTGCTCTCGTTCCTCTCAATGATGCTACACTCACTTTGTATTTTACCATAGAATTATAGAATCCCTCCAGTGTGGAAGCAGGGCATTTGGCCCACCTAGAGCATACCAACCCTTCAAATTGCGTCCCAACCAGGCCCACACCCCTCCCACCCTATCCCTGTATCCTTGCATTTCCCATGGCTAATCCATCTAATTTTAAGAATATAGCAACCAATTTCCTAATTCAGCTAGGCAGGACACTGCGACCCTGCTTTCCCTATTGTTAGTCTCAATAAATGCAGCCTTCTCTTTCAGGGCAGTGAAAGCAACTGGGACATTTCCAAGTTCATCAATTTTCCAATTTCCTTATGGCTCATTTACAAGTACACATCTGTGTAAATGTCTGGGTAAAGAGTAATCCTGGTCTTAGCATACAGCACAATAAAGCACCGGTAAATTCCTTATATCTTTGGGAAATGTTCTATTGTCGAAGATCTTGGACTGAAGCATCTTCATTGTCTAAAGTGGTGATTGTGCCAACAGAGAGTAATATAATTAGTGCCTGGTGATTTGTTAAAATGGTGAATAACGTTCAGTTTATGTTTGTTGAAATCTTAAACAAATAAAATATTTAGCAGAGTGCGTAATAAGCTATGCATGGAACATTGACAGGTAACAGACTGCTGTAAGCAGTACTGTACATTGATCAGAAAGCTTGAAATGACATTCAATAAATTGCTTATACATCATTCAACAAAGTTCTAAATATTAACCAAGGATGTACAGGGCAAAGAAATCTCCATGCCCAGTCACATACACAAGAGATTGCATTTTGAATACTCAGGCATTTCGTACTTGGCCTCCAGAATTGACCCACAAGTCATTCCATGCAATTTTTGTTTGCTACATTGCCTCATCACAAAAACAAAATGGCAGTTGTCCATGAGGGGCTATCAATTTTCATTTTGGTTTAGCTGTTTCTTTGGAGAATACAAATTCAAATGTGCTGTATGAGAGGTGCTATGCTGGTTACAATGAGTGATGGGAGGATAGTAAAGTTACTTTCGCAAAAGGATACACGTAATCTGTCTTTGGGAAGCAGAGGAAAACTTCCAGAAATAGTGGCAAATTACTGCAGATGTTGGAAACAACAAATGATGGAGATCACTGCAAGTCAGGCAGCATCCATGGAGAGAGAGCAAGCTAACATTTTGCGTCTAGATGACTCTTCATCAGAGCTTAAGTGAAGTGTAGAGGGAGCAGCATTTATGGCTTTAGTTGGCGGAGTGGTGTGGGGATGATGGGGAGTAGAGTTCTTGGGGAGAAAAGATATTGATAGTATTCCCTAGCAGTCTACACAATCCCACTCCCACCACCGGCCCCCACCCTAATACCACGCCACCCCCCCCCCCCCCCTCACCACCACAGCCACCAAAGCATAAATGCTGCACTTCAGCTCCGCTCTCTGAAGAGTCATCTAGACTCGAAACACTAGCTTGTTCTCTCTCCATGGATGCTGTCTGATCCGCTGTGATCTCCAGCATTTGTTGTTTTCAGTTCCAATAGTAGAGCCCAGACAAGATACTTGGCAAGAACCTGAAAGATTCAACAGTAATTTAAATAAACAGAATAAATGTGCCGCATATCAATGACCTTCAAATAAAAATAGAGGAATTATAGTGACAAACAGATTACCTAGGGTTGTTCCATATTTATTTCAGTGAATGGTAGTTGAGAGCAAAAAAGGAGCTGAAGACTGTTTAGAATAATTGAAAGTAGAAAATGTACCTATTTTCATTAGAAAGGCACAAAACCTACATCATTTGAAAGGATTGCCTCTTTAGATCAAACTAAATGTTATAATTAAATATCTGCAATTGACTATAAAATGGTAGAGTCTGTGCATTTTTTAAAAATTGCCTTCTTGAACCACTGCAGTCTATATGCTCTAAGTTGACCCACAATTCCCTTGGCAACGAAAGTCCATGATTTTGACCCGGCAACAGTGAAAAGTCAAAATGGTGAGGGTTTGGAGGAAAACTTATAGGTGGTGGTGGTCCCATGTATCGCCTGCTGCCCCTGTCTTTCGAGATGGAATTAGTTGTGGGTTTGGAGGGTGCTATTTGTGAATCTTTAGTGAATTTCTGCAGTGCATCTTGTACATGGTAATATACACTGCTGCTATTGAGTATTGATGGTGGAGAGAGTAGATGCTTGTAGATATGTTGCCAATCAAGTGGGCTTCTTTTTCCTGGATGGTGTCAAACCTTCTGAGTGTTGCTGAAATAGCACTCATCCAGGCAAATGGGGAGTAATCCATCACAATCCTGACCTGTACCTTGTAGATGGTGGACAGGGTTTGGGGAGTCAGAAGGTGAGTTTCACACTACAGTATTCCAGTCTGATCAGGTCTTAGAGCTACTGTATTTATATGGTGAGTCCAGTTGAGTTTCTGCACAATGGTAAGCCCCCAGAATGTTGAACGTGTGGGTTTCAGTGATGATAACACCAATGATAAAACCATTGATCACACCACTGATAACACCATTGAATATCATGGGACAGTCGTTAGGGTGGCACGGTGGCTCAGTGGTTAGCACTGCTGCCTCACAGCACTGGGTCCCAGGTTTGATTCCAGCCTTGGGCGATTGTCTATGTGTAGTTTGTATATTCTCCCTGTGTCTCCATGGGTTTCCTCCCACAGTCCAAAGATGTGCAGGTCAGGTGAATTGGCCATGTTAAATTGCCCATAGTGTTAGTCAGAGGGAAGTCAGACTGGGTGGAGTTACTTGGAGGGTCGGTGTGGACCTGTTGGGCCGAAGGGCCTGTTTCTACACTGTAGGGAATCTAATCTAATCTTATTGGAGATGGTCATTGCCTGGCATTTGTAAGGTGCAAGCGTTACTTACCACTTGTCAGCTCAAGTCTGGATATTGTCCAGATCTTATTGCATTTGAATGTGGACAGCTTCAGTATATGAGGAGTCACAAATGATGCTGAGCATTGTGCAATCCTTGGTGAACATTCCTACTTCTGACCTTATGATGGAGGTAAGGTCATTGATGAAGATAGTTGGGCCTAGGACACAATTCTGAGGAATGCGCAGAGATGTGACCTCTAACAACCACAACAATTTTCCCATGTGCCATGTGTGACTCCAATTAACAGAGTTTGCCCCCAATGCCCATTGACTCCAGTTTTGCTACGGTTCTTTAATGCCAAATTCTGTCAAATGTAGCCTTGATATTAAGGGCTGCCAGTCTCGCCTCACTTCCGGAATTCAACTCTTTTGTCACTGTTTGAACCAAAGGTATAATGAGGTCAGGAGCTGAGGGGTCCTGGTGGAACCCAAACTGGCCGTCATTCAGGTTATTGCTGAGCACTGATAGCACTGTTGATAACACCTTCCATCCCTTTACTGATGATCAACAGTAATTGTGGCAGTAATTGGCCAGGTTGGATTTGTCCTGTATTTTGAATACAGGACATACCTGGGAAATTGTCCACATTGATATGTAGATGCCAGTGTTTTAACTTGCTTAGATAGGGAGCACAAGTTTTCAGAGAGGTAAAAACAATGACTGCAGATGCTGGAAACCAGATTCTGGATTAGTGGTGCTGGAAGAGCACAGCAGTTCAGGCAGCATCCAAGCTCCTTGGATGCTGCCTGAACTGCTGTGCTCTTCCAGCACCACTAATCCAGCACAAGTTTTCAGTACACTTTGCCAGACAATTGTCAGGGCCCATAGCCTTTACGGTATCCAGATATTTCTTTATATCACATGGAGTGAATCAATTTGGCTAAAGATTGGTACCTGTGATGCTAGGGACCACTGGAGGAGGTTGAGTTGGATCATCCATTTGCCACTTCTGGCTGAAGTTTATTGAGAATGCTTCAGCGTTATCTTTTGCCCTGATGTGCTGGGCGGTTCTGTCTTTGAGGATGGTGATATTTGTGGAGCCTCCTCCTCCAGTGAGTTGTTTAATTATCCATTCACTATTGGATGTGGCAGGTCTGAAGAGCTTAGATCTGATCCGTTCGTTGTGAGATCACAGAGTTCTGTCTGTCATTTCCTGCTTATACTGTTTGGCGTGCAAGTAGTTCTGTTTGGCAGCCTCATTATTTTTAAGGTATGATTGGTGCTGCTAAACTCTCCACTAAACCAGGGTTGATCCTCTGGCTTGATAGTAATGGTTGAGTGGGGAATATGCCAGAACGTGGAGGTTGCAGATTATGCTGGAATGCAACTCTGCTGCAGTTGATGGTCCACGGCACCTCATGTGTGCCCATTGTTGAGTTGGTAGATCTGTTCGAAGTCGCCCCATTTTTGGATGATAATAGTGTCACACAACAAGATGGATATTTTCAATGTGAAGTGGGACTTCATAGCAATACGACTTTAAAATGCCATCTGGCTAATGGCTCAAATCATCAGACTTACAAACAAATACAAATCTTAATTTGAATAATTAATTATATAAATATATATAAAATAACAAAGGAAAGGCATGTGTTATATAAGACCCTTGGGACCACGGGTCATCTGAAGCACATTATATAGCAAACAGAGTACCATTGGAAGTAATGGGTGATGATGGAGGGATAGATTTTGTCCAGAACACAAGGGATAACTCTTTAACTGTCAACATGTTTTATATCCACTTGATCAGAGAGATGAAGGCTCATATTAAGGCCTTATCCAAAAGACAGCAACCTCTGACTATGTAGCAGTCCCTCAGCACTGTACAATAATGTTAGCTTGTTTTTTTTCATTCAAGTCCTGGTATAGAACTTGCCCCAGGTATTATACCTTTGTGGAGTTATAGAGTCCTAGAGATATGCAGCATGGAAACAGCCTCTTCGGTCCAACTTGTTCATGCCAACTAGATATCCTAAATTAATCTAGTTCCATTTGCCAGCATTTGATCTGTGTCGATCGAAATCCTTCCTATTCATATAGCCATTCAGATAGCTGTTAAATGGTGTAATTGTGCTGGTCTCCACCACTTCCTCTGGCAGCTCATTCCATACATGCATAACCCTCTGCATGAAAAAATTGCCCTTTCGGTCCCTTTTAAATCTTTCCCCTCTCAGCTTAAACTATGCCCTCTAATTTTGGACTCCCCCAACCCAGGGAAAACTGTCTATTTAACCTATCCATGTCCCTCAAGATTTAATAAACCTCCACATGGTTACCCCTCAGCCTCCAAATCTCCAGGGAGAATAGTCCCAGCCTATTCAGCCTCTCCCTATCACTCAAATCCTCCAACCCTGGCAACACCCTCGTAAATCTTATGAACCCTTTCAAGTTTCAAACATCCTTCCTATAGCAGGAAACCAGAATTGTATGCACAGTGGCCTAACCAATGCCCTGTATAGCCATGACATGACCTTCCAACTCCTATACTCAATGCACTGACCAATAAAAGAAAGCATACCACATTTTTCACTGTCCTATCAACCTGCAACTCCATTTTCAAGGAACAATGAACCTATACTCCAAGGCCTGCTAGTTCAACAACACTCCCCAGGATGTTACCATTAAGTGTATAAGTCCTGCCCTCATTTGCCTTTCCAAAATGCAGCACCTTGCATTTATCTAAATTAAACTCAATCTACTACTCCTCAGCCCATTGGCCCGAAGATCCCTTTATATATTGGACAGCAACCTTCTTTGCTGTCCAATACACCTGCAATTTTGGTGTTGTCTGCAAATGTACTAACTAGACCTCCTATGTTCACATCCAAATCATTAATATAAATGACGATAAGCACCAATACTTGTGGCACTCTGCTGGTCACAGGTTTCCAGTCTGAAAAGCAACCCTCCACCACCTTCTGCCTTCTACATTTGAGCTAGTTCTGTAACCAAATGGCTAGTTCTCCCTGTATTCCATGTGATTTAACCTTGCTAACCAATCTACCATGAGGAACTTTGTCAAATGCCTTACTGAAGTCCTTATAGATCACGTCCACTGCTCTGCCCTCATCAATCCTCTTCGTTACTACTTCAAAAAAACTCCCCATCTCTCATGCCATTCCACATATTGGCTGCCTTGCTGATCTTTAAAGGGCCCTTGTTCTTTCCCTAGTTACTCTTGTCCTTAATGTATTTGTAGAATCTCTTTAGATTCTCCTTAACCCTATTTGCCAAAGCTACCTCATGTTCCCTCTTTGCCCTCCTGAATTCTCTCTTCGGTATACTCCTAATGCCATTATGTTCTTATAGGGATACACTCAATCTTTGTTGTCTATATCTGACATATGCTTTCTTCTTATTCTTCACCAAAATCTCAATTTCTCTAGTCATTCAGCATTCCCCACACCTATCAGCCTTGCCCTTCACTCTAACAGAAACATACTGTCACTGGACTCTCTACCTCAATTCTGAAGGATTTCCATTTTCCAGCCGTCCCTTTACCTGTGAACATCAACTTTTGAAAGTTCTTGCCTAATACTGCTTTACTCCAATTTAGAACTTTAACTTTTAGATCCAGTCTATCCTTTTCTATCACTATTTTAAAACAAATAGAATTATGGTCTTGCCATGACAAAAGTGGCAATAGATTGTAGGAGGTCGTTGCAATAGTCCTTTTGCAAGAAAGGGTCTTTTTAAGTGATATTATTCTGCCTATGGTCTACTGAACTGTCAATCTTCATGGCACCAGCTTCTTTAAGGGATGCCAACCTTTGCTGGTGTTGTAACAGCATTTACATAGCAGCAGCGTGAGGACTTTGAAGCTGGCTAATGGCAAACATCCTCTTAGAATCCTGCCAGGAATCCGCCAAACTACATCCTAACTTCAGGATCTGCTAAGGCACCCTGACTGTCTAAAAACTGCTGCTGGTAGGTGATGCACATGGGGACTCCTCCTCTGTGGGAGATTGTCCATTTTATTCATTAGACTTAGTGCCATCAGTATTGAGTAAAACACTCATTAGAGACTATTTCCTTCCTATGATTGCTTTTCTGCAGGATAATCCAGAACTCTGCCCATGCTGCTCTTCTCTTCATTAAGTCAGGTTTCGATAACATTACCTATAAACATAGCAACAGCCAGCAGAAAGTGGAAATTGAACTGAAAGAAGTCCAGGACTCCTTGGGGCTGTAAAAGGTGTGCATTAGCTCAGGAAGAGTTATTTGAATCAAACGCAGCTATAGACAGGCTATAATGTATCGGAAAGGGTCAGGGCAGAAGTTAAAATGGCTGGAGTTAGGCCAATATTCATAAAACAAGAAAAGACCAAGGAAGATGGCAATAGATGACAAGGCAAAGCCAGAGATCTGGTTAACAGATACCTTGGTAGATTTACAGAAGCATGCGAGGATAAAGCCTCACCTAGCAGAGAAGTTACTGGGAAATATACCAGAACTTGAACACCCACCTGGGGGCAATAGCGTTCCAAGAAACATGATACAGTTTGGGGAAAGCCTATTCCCCCATGAAGGGAATAATGCCTCACAGCAGACACCACTGGTGGTGACTACCCAGGGCATACGAGGAGGGGTGGGAGAGTGGTGATGGCCTTATGGTGCTATCATATTATCGTTTGACTTTTAATCCATGTTCTGGGGACCTAGGCTTGAAGCCTGCCATGGCAAATGATGGAATATGGAATCCTTAAAAATCAAAATCTAGAATTAAATGTCTGTTGGTGACCATGAAATCTACACCTGAACCAGAGGGGTACCAATATCTTGGGGGGGAAATTTGCTAATGCTCTTCAGGACGGTTAAACTAATTCAGCAGGTGGATGGGAACCTGAATTGTAGCTCCAGTGTACAGGAGGTTGAGAGTAGTGAGATCATAAATAAATAAGGTTTCAAGGTCACAAGTATGTACAAGCAGGCAGGAAGGTGGTTTGAAGTATGTCTACTTCAGTGCCAGGAGCATCAGGAATAAGGTGGGTGAAGTTGGAACGTGGGTTCGTATCCAGAACTTCGATGTTGTAGCCATTTCGGAGACATGGATAAGGCAGGGACAGGAATGGTTGTTGCAGGTTCCGGGGTTTAGATTAGATTACATTACATTGTGGAAACAGGCCCTTCGGCCCAACAAGTCCACACTGACCCGCCGAAGCGCAACCCACCCATACCCCTACATTTACCCCTTACCTAACACTATGGGCAATTTAGCATGGCCAATTCACCTAACCTGCACATCTTTGAACTATGGGAGGAAACTGGAGCACCCGCAGGAAACCCACGCAGACACGGGGAGAACGTGCAAACTCCACACAGTCAGTCACCTGAGGCAGGAATTGAACCTGGGTCTCTGGCGCTGTGAGGCAGTAGTGCTAACCACTGTGCCACCATGCTGCCCAGTAAGAACAGGGTGGGTAAAAGAGGGGGAGGTTGGCATTGTTAGTCAAGGACAGTATGATGGTGGCAGAAAAGATGTTTGATGAGGTCTCATCTACTGAGGTAATATGGGCTGAGGTTAGAAACAGAAAAGGAGAGGTCATCCTGTTGGGAGGCCTCAAAGTTTCAGTGATGTAGAGGCAAGGATTGCAAAGATGATCCTGGATAGGAGCGAAAGTAACAGGGGAGTTGTTATGGGAGACTAACTTTCCAAATATTGACTGGAAATGCTGTAGTTTGAGTAATTTAGATGGATCAGGTTTTGTCCAATGTGTGCAGGAGAGTTTCCTGATGCAGCATGTAGATAGGCCAACAAGAGGCGAGGCCACATTGGATTTGGTACTGGGTAACGAACCAGGCCAGCTGTTAGATTTGAAGGTAGGTGAGCACTTTGGTGATAGTGACCACAATTTGGTTACGTTTACCTTAGCGATGGGAAGGGATAGGTATATACTGCAGGGCAAGAGTTATAGCTGGGGGAAAGGCAATTATGATGTGATTAGGCAAAATTTATGATGCACAGGATGGGGAAGGAAGCTGCAGGAGATGGATACAATTGAAATGTGGAGCTTCTTCAGGGAAAAGATACTGCGTGTCCTTGATAAGTATGTACCTGTCAGGCAGGGAGGAAGTGGTCCAGTGAGGGAGCCGTGGTTTACTAAAGAAATTGAATCTCTTGTCAAGAGAAGGATGGATGCTTTTGTGAGGATGAGACGTGAAGGCTCAGTTTGGGCATTTGAGAGTTATACGTTAGCCAGGAAGGACCTAAAGAGAGAGCTAAGAAGAGCCAGGAGGGGTCATGAGAAGTCTTTGGTAGGTAGGATCAAGTGAACCCTAAAGCTTTCTATAGATATGTCAGGAATAAAAGAATGACTAGAGTAAGATTGGGGCCAGTCAAAGACTGTAGTGTGAAGTTGTGCATGGAGTCAGAAGAGATAGGAGAGGCACTAAATCAATATTTTTCGTTAGTATTCACACTGGAAAAAGACACTGTTATTGAGGAGAATACTGAGATACAGGCTATTAGACCTGATTGAGGTTCATAAGGAGGAGGTGTTAGCAATTCTGGAGAATGTGAAAATAGATAAGTTCCCTGGGCTGGATAGGATTTATCCTAGGATTTTCTGGGAAATTAGGGAAAAGATCTGTCATCATTGTCTACAGGAATGATGCCAGAAGACTGGAGGATAGCAAATGTTGTTCCCTTGTTCAAAGAGGGGAGTAGAGACAACTCTGGTAGTTATAGACTAGTGAGCCTTACTTCGGTTGTGGGCAAAGTGTTGGGGGAAAGAATTATAAGAGAGAATTTATAATCATCTGGAAAGGAATAATTTGATTAGGGATAATCAACACGGTTTTGTGAAGGGTAGGTTGTGCCTCTCAAACCTTACTGAGTTCTTTGAGAAGGTGACCAACAGGTGGATGACGGTAAAGTGGTTGATGTGGTGAATATGATTTGACTAGAGCATTTGATAAGGTTTGCCATGGTAGGCTATTGCAGAAAATATGGAGGCATGGGATTGAGGGTGATTTAGCAATTTGGATCAGAAATTGGCTAGTTGAAAGAAGACAGAGGGTGGTGGTTGATGGGAAATGTTCCTCCTGGAGTTCAGTTACTAGTGGTGTACCACGAAGATCTGCTTTGGGACCACTGCCGTTTGTCATTTTTATAAATGACCTGGATGAGGGCGGAGATGGATGTGTTAGTAAATTTGTGGATGACACTAAGACCAGTGCAGTTGTGGATAGTGTCGAAGGATGTTTAGATTAGAGGGACATGGGTAAGCTGCAGAGCTGGGCTGAGAGGTGGCAAATGGAGTTTAATGCAGAAAAGTGTGAGGCAATTCACTTTGGAAAGTCACAGGAATACAGAGTACTGGGCTAATGGTAATATTCTTGGTAGTGCAGATGAGCAGAGAGATCTCGGTGTCCATGTACATAAATCTCTGAAAGTTGCCACCCATGTTGATAAGGTTGTTAAGAAGGCATACAATGTGTTAGCTTTTATTGGTAGAGGAATTGAGTTTCAGAGGTCATGTTGCAGCTGTAAAACTCTGGTGTGGCCGCACTTGGAGTATTGCGTATAGTTCTGGTTGCTACATTATAGGAAGGATGTGGAAGCATTGGAAAGGGTTCAGAGAAATTTACTAGGATGTTGCCTGGTATGGTGGGAAGGTCTTATGAGGAAAGGCTGAGGGACTTGAAGCTGTTTTCGTTAAAGAGACGAAGGTTGAGAGGTGACTTATTAGAGACATATAAAATAACAGAGGATTAGTTGGGTGGACAGTGAGAGCCTTTTTCTTCAGATGATGATGGCTAGCATGAGGGGACATAGCTTTAAATTGAAGAATGATAGATATAGGACAGATGTCAGATGTAATTTCTTTACTCAGAGTAACAAGGGTGTGGAACGTCCTGCCTGCAACAGTAGTAAACTCACCAACTTTAAGGGCATTTAAATGATCATTGAATAAACAGATGGATAATAGTGGAATAGTGTAGGTTAGATGAGTTTCAGATTGGTTTCACAGGTCGGCACAACATCAAGGGCCGAATGGCCTGTACTGCACTGTAATGTTCTATGTTCTTGCAATTGGCTCCTTAATTGTGAACAGTAGCTACACACACAAAAGATGAAAAATTCTGACTGCAGCTTTCCAATATGTTTGAACAGAGAGGAGCTGATTCACCTTGTTGTAACATAGTCAGCAAAGTCACCTCTGATGAGTGCCAACATATTTAAGAGGTTTATCTTTGAGGAGGCTGCTGCATTTCAGATTTTGTTCTTTCATAAAATGCCAAGAATGTGTCATAAATAGCAAAAGTCAAAGGTGTTGAGGTTCTTGATCGTTATAAGTTGTCCATGATTCACAGCCAGACTGCAAGGTGTTGAGAACATGGTGTTTGTAAACAAGCAACTCATTCCTAACAGTCAGCTTGTTATTTGATGCAGGTTTAGTAAGTCAACCAAAGATGATAACTGGGGTACTTTTGAATACAAGGGCCTGTTTAGTTTACAGTTGTGTTGTAAGTTAGGGTCTTGTTTAAATTCTTTTAGTATTTCATGTGTAGCTTGAGACTTTAATGTGTCACAGTAGTAACTAATCTTCTACAAAAATGTAACATGTCTCTCATGTACGAAAACAAAGGAAATGTCACTATAAGCACCAGGGTCATGAAGTTCCACTGCACTGCTGTCAAATAGTTCCTTTGCTGTGTTAAGAGAATAGATGTTTTGATCTTAGAAGAAGTGATAACTGACCTTCTCATGGAGGTTGGACAGTACTCACTTTCTCCTCCAAGGAACAATGGCCAGCCTAGCATCGGGAATAGCCACCTGCACTCATTAGCCAAGAGGGTTCATACAGATTTTTGAGATAGTGTGGATTGGCAGCCTCCAAAATGTGAATTATCAGCAAAGGAAGATGCAAATGAGAGAAGGGACAGAGGCTCCAGGGCTTTTGGCCATCACAGAAAGTTTAGATTGTGAAAATGGGTACAGTTGGAAGGAAATATGTATTAGGAGTGGTCGAGAACTGTAATGGGAATATGCGTCTTTTTTTAATAGATTCTCTTAGGAGATTCAGAAGGGTAAGACTAAGGTTTTTTTTTAAATAAAAAGTCCAGAGTAAACAGGTCTGTGGCGCCCATGTACATGTTTTTATGGCTGTATAAAAAGAATAAGGGGTCTAGGGAAAAGTTACAAATGGAAAGTGACCGCTTATGCATTCAGTTAAGATGGGAGCTAGAAACATGTAACAAGGCATGCTATAAAAATAAATAAATGGACAAAATATTAGATCAAAACACTGAGTTATGAGTAGCGAATGCAAGATTCAGGAGAGAACAAGAGGGTTCAAAGGGTGCTCTGAGAGAATTAATTTGACAAAAGGTATTGCTTTCCCTGAAATAGAATACACCTAATGTACAGCAAAAACTAAACAACACCTGTATAAATTAGCCAAGAACAAGCATTTCTAGCTGCCCTCTGTCTAGTAGAATGATGTGGAGGTGCCAGTGTTGGACTGGGGCAGACAAAGTTAAAAGTCACACAACACCAGGCTAGATAAAGAGCCTGGTGAAAGAGTAGCGCTCCGAAAGCCTGTACTTCCAAGTAAACGTGTTGGACTATGACCTGGTGTTGGGTGATCTTTAACTTCCTCTAGTCGGATAAGTAACCTTCATATAGAATAGAAACAGACCCTTCAGGTCCAACCACTTCATGCCAAACATAAAATTAGTCACGTCTGCCTGCTCTTGGCCCATATCTCTCCAAATCTTTCCTATTCATATTCCTGTCCAACTGTCTTTCAAATGTTGTAATTGTACCCACATCCATTATTTCTTCAGGCAGCTCATTCAACATGTGAACCACCCTCTGTGAAAAAGATTTGCCTCTCATGTCTTTTTAAAATCTCTCTCCTCTGCCCTTTAATACATTTTCCCCTTCTCTTGAAATTCTCCATCTTAGGGAAAAGACAAGTGCCATTACCTCTATCTCTCATTATTTTATAAATCTCAATCAGGTCTCCTTTCAATCTCCTATGCTCCAGTGAGAAGGTCCTGGCCTATCCAGCCTTTTTTCAAAATTCAAACCTTCCATACCTGGCAACATGCTGGTGAATCTCTTCTGAGCCCTCTCCAACTGGATAATATTTTTCCTATAACTGGGTGACTGGATCTGGACACAGTACTCCAGAACAGGCCTCACCAATGTCCTGTATGACATCAACATGACATCCCAACTCCTATACTCAAAGGACTGAGCAATGAAGGTAAGCGTGCCAAATGTCTTTTTAATCGCCCTGTCAATATGTGATGCAAACTTCAAAGAATCGGGTACCTGCACCCCTATGTCCCTTTGTCCTACAACACTACCCAAAGACCTACTATTAATTGAATAAGCCCTACTCTTGTTTGTTGTACCAAAATGCAATACCTCACATTTATCCAGATTGAACTCCATCTGCCATTTTTCAGCCCATAGACCCATTTGATCAAGTTTCCTTTGTAATGAGATTTTGTAGCTCAGGTTGTGGATCAGGTGTAAGTTAGCTTGCTGAGCTGATAGATTTGTTCTCGGATATTTCATCACCATGCTAGGTAACATAATCAGTGAGCCTCTGATGAAGCGTTGGTGTTCTGTCCTGCTTGCTATTTATCTGTTTTGGTTTGTTGTGGTGTGTGATATCATTTCTAGTTCTGTTTCTGAGAGGTTGGTAAATGGGGTCCAAATCTAAATTTTTGTTAATGGAGTTCTGGTTTGAATGCCAGGCCTCTAGGAATTCCCATGTGTGTCTTGTTTAGCCTGTCCCAGGATGGATGCATTGTCCTAGTCAAACTGGCGTCATTCTTCTGTTTGTATGGATACTAGTGATGGTTGGTCATGTCTTTTGGTGGCTAGTTGGTGCTCGTGTATCCTGGTGGCTAGTTCCCTGCCCATCTATCCAAGGTAATGTTTGTTGCAGTCCTTGCAGGGTATCTTGTATATAACATTCGTTCTGCTGGTTGTTGGTACAGGATCCTTTAAATTCATCAAGAGCTGGTTCAGTGTGGTGCTACCATGATGCCGAGAGGCCAGAGTAGTCTGATTGTCATCTCTGAGATGTCTTTGATGTATGACAGGATGGCTCGAGTCTCTAGTTATGTTGTGTCTTCATGTTTACGCCTGCTGTGCAGGAATCGGTGGACTGCACTTATTGGGTAGTCATCGTTCCTGAATAGATGTTTCTCCTCCGCTTCTCATAGCTCCAGTGCTGCTTGGAAGTCCTTTTTAACTGTGTCACAGTGGAATCCACCCTGAAAGACAACGACTTACGGAAGCAACCCAGCAGGCCATCAGACAGACAGTATAGAACATAGAAGAATGCAGCGCAGTACAGGCCCTTTGGCCCTCAATGTTGCGCCGATCCAAGTCCACCTAACCTACACTAGCCCACTATCCTCCATATGCCTATCCAATGCCTGCTTAAATGCCCATAAAGAGGGAGAGTCCACCACTGCAACTGGCAGTGCATTCCATGAACTCGTGACTCGCTGAGTAAAGAACCTACCCCTAACATCTGTCCTATACCTACCACCCCTTAATTTAAAGCTATGCCCCCTCGTAATAGCTGACTCCATACGTGGAAAAAGGTTCTCATGGTCAACCCTATCTAAACCCCTAATCATCTTGTACACCTCTACCAAGTCACCCCCAAACCCTCTTTTCTCCAATGAAAACAGCCCCAACTGCCTCAGCCTTTCTTCATACGATCTTCCTACCATACCAGACAACATCCTGGTAAA
>NC_057718.1:62202970-62226619 GCF_004010195.1 Chiloscyllium plagiosum
ATCCATTTATACCACATCTACCGCTTTCCCCTCATCAACCTCCTTCGTCACCTTTTCAAAGAATTCAATAAGGTTTGTGAGGCACGACCTTCCCTTCACAAAACCATGCTGACTATCTTTGATCACATTATTCCTATCCAGATGTGCATGAATCCTATCCCTTACAATTCTCTCTAAGACTTTGCCCACGACAGAAGTGAGACTCACCGGCCTATAGTTACTAGGGTTATCCCTACTCCCCTTTTTGAACAAGGGAACCACATTTGCTATCCTCCAGTCTTCTGGCACTACTCCTGTAGACAGAGAGGACATAAAAATCAAGGCCAATGGCTCTGCAATCTCCTCCCTTGCTTCCCAGAGAATCCTAGGATAAATGCCATCAGGCCCAGGGGACTTATCTATTTTCACCTTTTCCAGGATTTCCAACACCTCTTCTCTACATACCTCACAGCCATCCATTCTACTTATTTGTGACTCAGTATTCACATCGACGACACTGCCCTGTTCCTGAGTAAATACTGAAGAAAAGTATTCATTCAGTGTCTCCGCAATCTCTTCTGCCTCCACACGCAACTTCCCACTACTATCCTTGACTGGTCCTATTCCTACCCTAGTCATTCTTTTATTCCTAACATACCTATAGAAAGCCTTAGGGTTTTCCCTAATCCTATCTACTATGGACCTTTCATGTCCCCTCCTTGCTGCTTTTAGCTCTCTCTTCAGGTCCTTCCTGGCTACCCTATAACTCTCAATCGCCCCAATTGAACCTTCACGTCTCATCTTGAGATAGGCCGCCCTCTTTCATTTAACAAGGGATTCCAATTCCTTATTAAACCACGGCTCCCTCGCACGACCCTTTCCTACCTGCCTGACCGGTACATAATTATCAAGGACACTCAATAGTTGCCCCTTGAACAAGTTCCACATATCATTTACACTCTTGCCTTGGAGTCTACTTTTCCAAGCCACACATCCTAAGTCATGCCTCACCGCATCATAATTTCCCTGACCCCAGCTATAACTCTTGCCTTGTAGTACACACTTATCCCTCTCCATCACGGGTGTAAAAATCACCGAATTATGGTCACTATCCCCAAAGTGCTCACCTACCTTTAATTCTAACACCTGGCCTGGTTCGTTACCCAGAACCAAATCCAGTATGGCCTCACCTCTTGTTGGCCTGTCTACATATTGTCAGGAAACTCTCCTGCACACATTGAACAAACACTGAGCCATCTAACGAACTTGAGCTATAGCTTTCCCAATCAATATCAGGAAAGTTAAAGTCCCCCATAACAACCACCCTATTACTGTCACTCATCTCCTGAATCACCTTCCCTATCCTTTCTTCAATGATTCTAGGACTATTAGGAGGCCTGTAAAAGACTTATAACAGGGTGACCTCACCTTTCCTATTCCTAACCTCAGCCCAAACTACCTCAGATGACGAGTCTTCATCCATCGTAATACCAACACTAAGCAGAAAGAAAAAAGGGAACGCGCTCAACACACTGGAAAGGAAAGGCCTGGAAGGACTCCGAAAAGATAGAAATATCGTAATTCTCCAGCAGCCAAAGGGCGCATGACCGTCATCCTGAACAGAACACAATGCATTGAAAAAGCAAAGACACTACTCGCAGATACCTATCAACAGGTGGCGATGAACCACTGCACAGCTAGAAAACCACATTACAGCACACCCTGAGGAAATTAGTCGAGAGTGTGGTGCTGGGAAGTCACTGCAGGCAAGAACCGAGGAGTTGGAGAATCGACATTTCGGGCATAAGCCTTTCATCAGGAATAAGGCTTGTGGGTCAAAGGGGCTGAGAGATTAATGGAAGGGAGGTGGGGTTGGGGGAAAGGTAGCTCAGAATGTGATAGGTTGGAGAGGACAGTGGAGCGGATAGATGGGAAAAGCAATGGACAGGTCAAGAGGGCAGTGCTGAGTTGGAGGCTTGGGACTGGGATGATGTGGGGGCAGGGTAATGAGGAAACTGGTGAAATCCACATTGATCCCATGTGGTTGCACAGTCCCAAGCTGAAATATGAGGCATCCTTCCTCCAGGTGTCGGATGGTAAGGGTTTGGCGATGGAGGAGGCCCTTGATGTCTGCATGTCCTTGATGGAGTGGGAGGGGGAGTTGAAGTGTTCAGCCAAGGTGTGTTGGGGTTGGTGGTACTGGTTTCCCAGAGATATTCTCTGAAACGATCAGCAAGTAGGCGTCCAGTGTCCCCAATGTAGAGGTGACCACATTGGGTGCAACGGATACAGTAGATGACATTGGTGGAGGTATGGGTAAATTTCTGTCGGATGTAGAAGGATCCTTTGGGGTCTTGGATGGAGGTGAGGGGGGGGATGTTTTGGGCACAGGTTTTGCATTTCCTGCAGTGGCAGGGGAAGGTGCCGGGAGTGGGGTGTGGGCTGATTTGGAGCATGGATCTTATGAGGGAGTCGCAGAGGGAATGGTCTCTCTGAAATGCTGATAGAGGTGGGGAGGGAAATATGTCCCTGGTGGTGGAGTCTGTTTGTAGGTGGCGGACGATGATGCGATGTTTACGGACGTTGGTGAGGTGGAAGGCGAGGACCAGAGGGGTTCCGTCCTTGTTGCGTTGGGAGGGGTGGGGTTCAAGGGCGGAGGTGCAGGAAGTGGAGGAGATGTGCTGGAGGGCATCATCGGCCACATGAGGGGAAATTGCGATCCCAGGAGGCCATCTGTGATTTTCTAAGGTGGAAGTGTTCCTTCTGGGAATAGATGCAGCAGAGATGGAGGAATTGGGGATAAGAGATGGCGTTTTTACAGGAGGTTGGGTGGGAGGAGGTGTAGCTAGCTGTGGGAGTTGGTGGGTTTGTAGTAGATGTCCATGTTGAGTCGGTCGCCTGAGATGGAGCTGGAGAGATTCAGGAAGAGGAAGGAGATATCTGAGATGGTCCAGTTGAATTTGAGGTCGGGTAAAAGGTGTTAGTGAAGTTGATACATTGTTCGACCTCCTGGTGGTAGCATGAGGTGGCGCCGATACAGTCAGCGATATAGCAGAGAAAAAGGTGGGGGCTGGTGCCGGTGTAGGTGCAGAAGATGGACTGTTCCACGTACCCAACAAAGAGACAGGCATAGCTGGGATCCATGCGGGTGCCCTTGGCTACCACTTTGGTTTGGAGGAAGTGGAAGGATTCAAAGGAGAAGTTGTTAAGGGTGAGATCCAGTTTAGCCAGGCAGATGAGGGTGTCTGGTTGAGACGGCATGAAAGGAAGAAACGGAAGACTTGGAGGCCTTCGTTGTGGCTGAAGGAATGTGTATAGGGACTGGAAGTCCATGGTGAAGATAAGGCATAGGTGGCCAGGGAAATGAAAGTCTTAGAGGGGGTGAAAGGTGTGTGTGATGTCCCCAACATAGGTGGGGAGTTCTTGGTCTAAATGGGACAGGACGGTGTCAAGGTATGCAAGGATGAATTCTGTGGGACATGAGCAGGCCAAGAAATTGGGTCAACCTGGGAAGTCAAGTTTGTGAATCTTTGGTAGGAGGTAAAATCGATCGGTGTGGGGTAAGTGGACAATGAGATTGGAGGCTGTGGACGGGAGATCCCCAGAGGTGATGTGGTTGTGGAAGGTCTGGGAGATGATGGTGGTTTGGTGATGGGAGGTGAGGTCATGGTCGAGGGGGCAGTAGGAGGAGGTGTCTGTGAGTTGACGCCTGAATTCAGCGGTGTAGAGGTCACCTCTGCCCTTGAACCCCACCCCTCCCATTGCAACAAGGACAGAAATCCTTGGTCTTCATCTTCCACCCCACTAACCACCATATACATTGCATCATCCTTCACCACTTCCACCACCCACAAACAGACCCCACCACTAGGGACATATTTCCCTCCCAACCCCTATCAGTGTTCCAGAGAGACCATTCCTTCCATGACTCCCTTGTCAGATCCACGCCCCCAACTAGCCCACATCTCATTCCTGGCATCTTCCCCTGCTACCGCAGCAAGTGCAAAACCTGTGCCCACACCTCTCCCCTCACTTCCGTCCAAGGCTCCAATGGATCCTTCCACATCCGACAGAAATTTATCTGTATCTCTACCAAAGTCATTTACTGCATCCTTTCCACCCGATGTGGTCACCTCTACATTGGGGAGACAGGACGCCAACTTGCGGATCGTTTCAGAGGATATCTCTGGGACACCCGCACCAACCAACCCTACCATCCTGTGGCTGAACACTTTAACTCCCTCTCCCACCCCGCCAAGGACATGCAGATCCTGGGCCTCCTCCATGGCCAAACCGTTACCACCCGACTCTTGGAGGAAGAATGCCTTATCTTCCACCTTGGGATCCTGCAACTACATGGGATCAATGTGGATTTCATCAGTTTCCTCATTTCTCCTGTCCCCACATTATCCCAGTCCCAAGCCTCCAACTCGGCACCGCCCTCTTGACCTGTCCATTGCCTTTCCCATCTATCTGCTCCACCCTCCTCTCTGACCTATCACCTTCTCCCCCATCTTCATCTACCTATCATATTCTGAGCTATCTTTCCCTCAACCCCACCCCCCTCCCATTTATCTCTCAGGCCCCCGACCCACAAGCCTCATGCCTGATGAACGGCTTATGCCTGAACCGTCGATTCTCCTGCTCCTCAGATGCTGCCAGACCTGCTGTGCTTTTCTAGCTTTTCGACTCTGATCTCCAGCATCTGCAGTCCTCACTTTTTCCTGAGGAAACTACACAAGACAGGTGAAATTAACAAGACAGACCTCCAAAGACTGAAACCTGAAGAATCCAACGCACCCTGTTTCTACGGATTAACAAAGGTATGTAAACAATGGGCCCCCTTCAGACCCATAGTCTCACTTCCTGGTACACTGACTTACAGGTTAGCAAAGAAACTGCAACACAAACTGAAACACCTACTAGAAGACTCCATCCACTCCACCCAGGAATTCCTTAACATCATCAAAGATGCCAAGGTAGAGGACGATGAGGTCATGGTTTCCTTCAAAGTGACGGCCCTATTCACATCAATAAATATCACCCTAGCCAAAGAAACACTGGCCTCACTGCTCGACGAATCAAGGACACAAACACCTGACAGCAACAACTCCATCAGCAATGACAGCATCCTCAAACTAGGAGACCTGTGCCTTCCAATCCACTTCACCTTCAACGACAAGACCTGCAAACAAATCAATGGGACACCTATAGGATCATCAATATTGGGACTTATAGCAGAAACAGTTATGCAGAGGTTAGAAGGAGCAGCCCTTCCCACGATGCAGTGGAAGCTTTTGGTCCGCTATGTGGATGACAACTTTGACATCATGAAAAGCAACAAATTAGAAGAAACCCACAGATGCATAAAGAACATCCTTACTGGTATAAAGTTCTCCAAACAGGAAGGGAACAATAACAGACTCCCTATCCTAGATGTCACAGTAGAATGAAAAGCCGGTGGAGAGCTGCAGACCAGCATTTACAGGAAAGCCACATACACACTGACCTACACATTCAACTACTGGAGCAATCATCCCAGTACCACATATACACTCAACCACAGGAGCAATCATCCCAACACCCACAAACCAAGCTGTATTAGGACATTATTTAAACGAGCCACAACATACTGAAGCACCCAGGAACTACAAGCCCAAGTAAAAACACCTATACAATGTATTCAGGAACAATGTGTACCCGATAAGCGCAGTCTGCCAATTCCTGCAGACCTAAACAAGAAGACACAACACGCCCAGAGACTCTAGCCACCCTGCTGTACATCAAAGATATCTTGGAGATGACGACCAGCTACTCTGGTCCCTCGGCATCTTGGTAGCCCACAAACCTACCACCACACTGAAACAGCTCCTGATAAATTAAAAGGAATCAACCAGCAGAATGAATGTTATATACAAGATACCCTGCAAGGACTGCAACAAACATTACATTGAACAAATGGGCAGGAAACTAGCCACAAGGATACATGAGCACCAACTAGCCACCAAAAGACAAGAGTAACTATCACTGGTATCCATACATACAGATGAAGAGGAACACCGGTATGACTGGGACAATACATCCATCCTGGGACAGGCTAAACAAAGACATGCACGGGAATTCCTAGAGGCCTGGCAATCAAACTGGAACTCCATTAACAAATATAAAATGTTGGACCCCATTTACCAAACTCTCAGAATCAGACCCAGAAATGATATCACCCACCACAACAAACTGAGACAGATAAATAGCAAGCGGGACAGAACACCAGTGCTTCACCAGAGGCTCACTGATGTTACTCAGCATGGTGACGCAACGTCTGAGAACAAACCTACCTGCTCAGTGAACAAACTTACAACCTGATCCCTTTGTAATCTTAGAAAACCTCCTTCACTGTCTACTATGCCACCAATTTTCGCGTCATCTGCAAACTTACTAACCATGCCTTCTATATTCTCATCCAAATTTTTATATAAATGACAGACAAAAGAGGAACCAGAACTGATCCCTGTGAAACACCACTGGTCACAGACTTCTAGTCCGAAAAACAACCCTCCGTCATTACTTTTTGTCTCCTGCTGTTCAGCCAATTATGTATCCAATTGGCAAGCTCACCCTGAATCCCATGTGATCTAACTTTGCTAATTAGTCTACCATACGGAACCTTGTCAAAGGCTTTAATAAAATTCAAATAAACAATGTCTGCCACTCTGTCGTCATCAATCTTTTTGGTAACCTCCTCAAAAAAACTCAGTCACATTTGTGAGGCACGATTTTCCTCACACAAAACCATGCTGACTATCCCTAATCAATCTTTGCTTCTCTAAATCTCCATAATTGTATCTTTTATAATTACCTCCAACAATTTATCCATATTCAAAGTCAAACTTACAGATTTATAGTTTTCTGGTTTCTCCTTACAGCCTTTCTTAAACATAGGTACAACATTAGTCACCCCTAAGTCATCAGGAACCTCACCTGTAGTTACAGATGATGCAAATATTTCTGCAAGGTGTCTCTTAATTTCCTCCCTTACTTCCCACAACATTCTGGGATACATTAGATCAGGTCCCAGCGATTTATCCATCTTTATGTTCTCTAAGACTGCCAGAACTTTCTCTTCTGTAATGTGAACTATTTTTAAACACGAAGTTTATTTCTTTGCATTGTCTAGCCTCCATTTCTTTGTCCACAGTAAAAACTGACATTTAATATCTCTCCTATCTCCTGGGGTTCAACAGAAACGTGACCTCCTTGATCTTTAAGAGGCTCTATCCTCCCTCTAGTTACCCTCTTGCTCTTAATGTATTTGTAGAATCTCTTAAGATTAAGGATAAGCTAATCTGCCAATACTGTCTCCTATCTCCTCTTTGCCCTCCTGAATTCTTTCCTAAGAATGCCCCTACAGTTTATTTTGATTAAGAGATTCAATTAAACCAAATTGTCTCTATCTAAAACAGATTCTTTTATTCTTGACTAGAACTTAATATCTTTATTCATCCATTGTTCTTTAATCTTACCAGGACTTTTGCCCGAAACGTCGATTTTATTGCTCCACGGATGCTGCCTGAACTGCTGTGCTTTTCCAGCACCACTCTAATCTAAACTTTAGTCTTACCAGCCTTATCTTTCACTCCAACAGGAACATAATGCCTCTGAACTCTTAACCTCACACTTTTGAATGCCTCCCACTTGTCGGGCGTCCTTTAACCTGCAAACAGTCTACTCCAATCAAGTTTTGAACGTTCTTGTCTCATGCCATTAAAATTTGCCTTACTCCAGTTAAAACCTTTAACTTTTATGGAAGACTTATCCTTTTCCATAACTATTTTGAAACTAATAGAATTATGATCGCTCTACCTGAGGTGTTACACCACTTTCACTTCAGTCATCTGCCCTGCCTTATTGCCCAAAATAAGGTCTAATTTTGCTCCTTCTCTAGTAGGAACATTCACATATTGATAAAGGCACATTAACATATTTGATAAATTCTTCAACATCCAAACCTTTAACACTATGGTAGCCCCAGCCAATGTTTGGAAAAGTAAAATCCCCCATTATTATAACCTTATGATGCTTACATATATCTGAGATCTCTCTCCATATTTGTTTCTCAATTTTCCTCTTACTACTGGGGGCTACAGTGCAATCCCATCAAAGTGATCTTTCTTATTTGTAATTTCTACCCATATATTTTCACTGAACAGTTTTTCAGAAATATCTTCTTTAGTTACAGCAGTAACGTATACCTTAATTAAAAACATTGCATCCTCTCCACCCCACCACCACCTTCTTGCCTCCTTATCTATCCTTCCTATAGCATCTAAAACCTGGAACATTGAACTGCCACTCTTGTCCATCTCTCAGCCAAGTTATTTTTATAGCTATGACATCTCAATCCCATTTCTTATTCATGCCCTGAGTTCTTCAGCTTTACCTGTAAGATCCCTTGCATTGAAATAAATGCAATTTAGTTCTTCAGAATTACTATATACTCTGAGTCTCTCTTGTCTTTCTTTTCTAATTGACATGCTCTCCTCACTTCAGAACCTTCCCTATCAATCCTTCCATTTACACTGCTACTTAGAGAGGGGGAGTGGAGGAATTCTCAGTATAAAGTCTCCCTTGAGGGATTGAACAAATCTCCCTGTTCAGATGTTGATCTCTTTCCAGTTTAGGTTAGATTCATCCTTTTGGACAGGTCTTTTCTATCCCAAAACCTGTTCCAATTGTGCAAACACCTGAATCCTTGAACAGCCATTGATTTATCTCCTTTCCTCGTTTGAGTTTGGCATTGGGAGTAAACCAAAAATTACCACTTTTAAGGTTCTATTTTTTAATCTTCGACCTAACCTCTTCAGTTCACTCTGTACTGCTTTAATCTTTTCCCTAAAAATGTCATTCCTACCAATGTGTACAATAATTTCTGGCTTATCAATCTCCCTTTAACAACATGTTTAAAATGTTTAGAGAGGTCCTTAATCCTAGCACCAGGAAAGCAACAAACCATCCTAAATTATGTTGGGACAGCAAGCCGAGAGAAGTTTCCCTGCTGAATTGGGGTTTGTTGGGATATTATGGTTGAAAGCAACCCTTCCCTGCCATGCTTCTTTTGTACAGCAAAGCAAAGCCAGTGTGTATATTCACAAGGGTCATGGTGAAAGATGAGTAAGATGAGATGAGGAGGGAATCCCACTGTGGTCAAAGAGGAGTTCACAACTGCACACACATCCCTGTCACCAGCTAAAGCTAGGACCTTGAAGGAAAAACTGGACTTTATAATAGGTATGAATTCTGGCATTCTTTTCCTCATGATAAAATGGGGATTGTTTAAAGTCTCGCATCCTGAAAGATGATTTTAAACAGGTCCCTCTCTCTGCCGCCTCCTAGTCTTAAAACAAAACTGATCTGGTACGTTTGGCAAAGGTTTTGCTCAGGGAATTAGAGGAGGACCTAAGAAGGGTGCTGGGAGAAGTAGCTATTAATTTCTGTAAGATATTAAGGTATTAGTTAGTGTCAAACAGTCCCTCACTGAAAATCCCAGTATATTTACAGAGGGCTTCATGGCTGCAAATGAAATACCTGTTCAAAGACTCAGAAGGGATGAATACTGTGATTCCATAAGTTAGGAGAGCCTCTTTCTGAAAGATGTAAGTAGTGCATTGGGAACTTAGAATAATAAAACGCTGGATCAGAATGAGTTGGTCCATTAAGCTAACACAACATGGAGATAGGACCACAAAAGTATCTTCAAGTGTTCGGGAAAAGGGAAGGTAGGAATCATCAACAGCCCCTCACACAGCCAGAACGCTGGACAAAACAAGGGTATGCAAATTTGCTGTTTCCACTGCAATAAGCTGGGCCACAATGCCCATGATTACCATAGCAAACAGGATGGACAGCCTGAAGTGGATAGTAGGTTTTGCTTCCCATCTCCTTCCCCCTCCAGTACATATGACGCCTGACCCAGATTAACAATGTTTTGAGATAACAGAAGTAGCAATAGAGGTAATGAAGACACGGTCATTGTCGCAGTAATGCAAACGCCTGAGATCACAAGCCAGAATCCATTATGATTCCTACCAGCCTCCCAGGGAGAGACGATGATGGATGAAGGGTGTAGAAGACCATTAGTCCATACAGTTGATAGTAGAGGCCTTCAGCAATTAATGCTAGTCAAATCCAGTCCCCCACTACTATTATCTAGGGCCCCTGTCCTGACACAATGATAGGCTCAAATCAATACAGGAGTCCCTTGCCATCTAGTTGAATGTTGATAGGATTGCTGGGAAAAAGAGTCAAGCAAAAATTTGCAAACTGTAGGAAGTTGTGACTGCTCTCTACAAAAAGAGACCAGATGACCTTGAACTTTACTGGAACAGTGTGAGGAAAAACAGTTTCCCCAGGGATCCAGTCATTCCAAATTCACTTTTCAATTTTAATCCTAAAAAAAGTTCTGTGCTGTGAAAGTTTGATTCCTAAAAGCATACAGGTAAGCTGAAGTTTGGCAGACATTCAATTTGAACTCAGAATGTGCAAATTGTTTTAAGGAGAAAAAAGGGATAAACAAAAGAGGTAAAAGAAATATCTTGCTGTGTATGCATGCATTGTTCTTTTTTGAGATTTGTTCATTCAAAAAGTACTAAAAAACGGTTTTAGGACGATTGGTATGTTTGAGCAAAGTCAAAAAAAGACAATGTTTATGAAAAAAACCCTTTGAAACCCAGGATTGTAGGATTGATGAATGAAGAGATTCTGGATTGACTGGTTAGCACTGTATTCACTGGAGTTTAGAAGAATGAGGAGGTTCTCCTAGAAACCTATAAAAGTCTAATATGACTAAATAGGAATGATATTTCCGATAGCTGAGAAGTCCAGAACCAGGGGTCACAGTTCAATGATATGAAGTTGCTCATTTAGGACAGAGATGAGAAATTTTACTACCCAGGAAGTGGTGAGCTTGTTGAATTCTCTGTCACAGAAAGCAGTTAGGGTCAAAACATTAAGTATTCAAGAAGGTGTTAGATAAAGTTCTGAGGGCTAAAGGGATCAAAGGGTATGGGGATAAAGCGTATCCTGATTTGGATGATCAGTCATGGTCATATTGAATGGTGGAGCAGGTTCAAAAAGACAAATAGCCTGTTTGAAAATACAGCAAGAAATTCAAAAGCTAGGAGAGTGCATCTGGTTTGTCCTGATATATATTGTCAGTCAGATCCCATGGTTGAGAATGTTTGCTTTATGTTTAGAGGTCGGTTAATACGTGATATTAATACTTCTTGTAGCTTTTATATGTTATCTGCGATGTATACAATCAAGAAATTTGGGAACCAAATATGTATCTTTGAAATAGGTTATTGAACAATTGTGATAAATCAATAAGGATATCTCCTTCTCAAAGGAAAGACTGTTGGAAATTGGAGTTCCCTTTAAAACTGATGTATCTTAATATTTCATGTTTAGTAGTTTTTGTGTAACGTAAGACATATTAACTGTGTTACAGTACCAACTACAAGCTACTATATAGCAAACCGCGAGCAAATGAAAATGAAGTAAAGGTTTCTCAAATCATCAAGGTCATGAAGTTTAGTTGACTGATGTCAAAGATTTATCAGGCTAATGTTACCTAAGTATCAATGTGATGTTTACAAGAATAGATGTTTTGGTCTCAGAAGGAGTGACAACTAACCTTCAGTTGGAGGTGGGCAGGGGGACAGCAGTCATCCTGACATCATAGGTAACAGCCCATGGTAATTGCCAAAATGGTTCAGACAGATGACACAGCATAGATTACCAGCCCCCAAACTATGATATATCAACAAAGGTGTGCGGGAAGTGAGAGACAGAAAGAGAGGATCCAGAGGAATGAGGCATCACCTTGGGGGAAGACCGGGAGCTCCACCCCGTTCCCTACCCCACATCAGTCTGAGGGAAGAACAAATACTGTAACCACTGAAGATGATTACCACAGATTGCAATATATCTGGGATGAACTCTTCACCACTTTAAACCATGGGGATCCACCACCTTTGCTCGTCTATTCTACAGAACAGCTTCAAGATAGGTGAAGAGTTTTAAATTGTTATTGATTGTGTATTTCATCTCTTTGTCTAATTAACTCCATATTATATCTAAAATGCTGCTTCTTAACAGAATGTCTGAAAGTTGCTTACAAATTGTCAACTGCCTATATTAAGCGATGATGATTACAAGCTCCCCCAAAACCTAATAGTGGTAGGGGATCAACAGCTAGTGAGTTTTTAATGGGAAGAAACTCTTGTCTTACACAAGTTGTAGTTTACTGCATAATAGAAATTAGGCAAAAGTTAGTAGTAATGTTTATATGTGAAGATGTGTGGATATAGGTCTGCACTCCATGAAATCCTAAGACATTCTGCTTTGTTCCTATATGTTATCGTCAGATTGGGTGGAGCTTAATGCAGTATTCCACTTAACCCTTCAGAACCATTACCATGTAAAATGTCTTCTCCCACTTATTTTTCCCATAGTAAACATTTGTACATTTATGTCAAAGTTACATGTACCACTTGCCTATCTCCCCTACAACCCAGGACACTAACGTCATAAATTCAGGCAATCTAGAACTTTCACAATCATTCAGAACTAGAAGATTGTTAGGTCACTGACTTGAGGATTGTTGACCTTGATTCTGATCTTTCAAAGTCTGCAGGTTGTGGTCATCATGATGTTCCTCATTGGGTTTTTCCTAATCCATCATTGGTGAATGATTTCTCTGGAACAAAAAAGTTCCTGATGTTCTCTGTATAGCCCCCTTAGCAATATGGACAAGATATCCTTAGAACTGGCCTGCTGCCTCATAAATGACGATACTATTCCTGTTAAGATTCCGAATCCATACCTGTTATCTTGGGCCCAAGTGCAGCAACTGTCACATACAGTGACATCTGTTATAGTGGGCGGCACAGTGGTTAGCACTGCTGCCTCACAGCGCCTGAGACCCAGGTCAATTCCCGCCTCAGGCGACTGACTGTGTGGAGTTTGCACATTCTCCCTGTGTCTGCGTGGGTTTCCTCCCACAATCCAAAGATGTGCAGGTCAGGTGAATTGGTCATGCTAAATTGTCCGTAGTGTTAGGTAATGGGTAAATATAGGGGTATGGGTGGGTTGCGCTTCGGCGGGTCGGTGTGGACTTGTTGGGCCGAAGGGCCTGTTTCCACACTGTAATGTAATGTAATGTAATGTAATCTAATCTAATCTAATAGTGAGTAACCTCCTGATCCTATAAGACTGCTCTTTCTTACAAACATTCTTGGAGCACCATGGACTCAGCTGTGGAATTGAGTCTTCAATTTTCTACTCTGTGAACTTTATTTGACACAATCACATCAGGGATCCCACGTGAATATTTCATGCAAGGTCCTGAAAACTGTCTCTGTGATTGTGGTATATACTTTATTTACTGTTATACACTGAGAAAAATAATCAACAGTAACAAAGTAAAACATCTGTCAAACATAAATAGGTCTGTTGCCCATTATTCAAAGTGGGAATTTATTAATAGCCTTTGTTTTCTATGATCTGTTCCATCCTTGTCAACAATGTGTCTCAAGAAGTGAATAGATTCCCTGGGAAATTCACACTTGTCATTGAAGGTAAGCACTAACTAGTCTGTAATTCCTTGATTCTTCTCTTTCACCCTTCGTAAAAAGTGGAATGAAGTGCAATTATCCAATCCAGAGAGACAACTCCTGTATCTAGGAAATCACAGAATCCCTACAATGTGGAAGCAAGCTATTCGGCCCATTGAATCCACACCAACTCTCCAAACAGTACTCCAACGAGACCCACCCCCTTATTCTTTCCCTGTAACCTAGTATTTCCCATGGCTAATCCACTTAAGCTGCACATCTTTGGACTGTGGGAGGAAACCAATGCACCCATGTGGACACGGAGAGAATGTGCCAACTCCACACAGACAGTCTCCCGAGGATGAAATCAAACACCGTGCTAACTACTGAGCCAGCAAGCTGCCCAAACTCTGAAAGGTTAGAGTTAGGAGTCTACAACATGCTCCCCTATTTCCTTTAACAGCATTAGATGGAATCTGTCAGGTCATGGGGACTTGTCACTCTTTAATTTCATTAATTTCCCCATTACCAATGTTTTACTTACGTTAAATTAATCTAGTCCCTGATCTCGATAAATTATTAATTTCCTTGGGACTTCTGGCAAGCTATCCTCCTTTTCTACTGCAAATACTAAGGAAAAGTAATGAGTCAATATGACTCTCATTTCCCAATAGTCTTTGAAAATATCCCCATTGTCAGTCTTCAGTGTGCCAACATTGCTCCTAACCAGCATTTCCCTTTATATAAACTATAAATTTTCTGCTTAGTGATTCTGATGTCCCAGTCAAGTTTCCTTTTGTAATCCCTTTCAGTAGCACTTAAAAACTGCTTTGTGGCCCTTTGCTGCTATTTGTATCCTGGTCATTTAGCACGCTATGAACTGTATTTTATATTTTCATAAGCCATTTTCTTTAGTTTTTTTGCTGCCCCTTCTCTCAGTTTTTCACAAGCTGGTTTCTTCTGTGAAATAGAGCTTTTCTCTCTCTTAGCTTTTTAGAAATCCATGCTGGCTGTCCTTAATCAAGCTGTTTTTATGTGAATATAAATTTTTTTATACCCTTAAGAAGCTGGATTATAGGTTAATCTGTAGTTAGATGATTGACCTTTTTTCGATTTTTAGAACAGAGATGTTACATTTGCAATCTGTGCAAACATTCATATCCCAGGATGTTGAAAGATCAAACTCTTGGTTATTTACTCTCTATAGGTCGGTGTTCTACAATATATACTACCAAGATGTAATTTTTTAAAATTTTTAGTTCCACCATTTATTTCTGAGTTAACTATAGCCAAGGAAGTAAAACTCTGTAATTGCTATACTTTGTCTTGGTTTCTGCAGGAATATGTCAATGGGAATGAAAGTTACAAAAGAACAAATACTTATTTACTATGTCCACAAATTTCTCTCATACAGAAATAAATAGGATGTTTGTCTCTTCTACCATTTTATTTTTAATTTGTTTAGAATCCTCTTTACTATTTCCCTTTGGTATTCTTCCACTCTTTCTTCATACTTTGTCTCAGTCATTTTAATGATTTTTGCTTTGCCTCAATATTTTCAGTAGCCTGCTTAATTTTCCATTGTTTTTAGTCCTTGATTTATCAAGTCTCATGTTAAAGTTCCTTCTGCATCCAAAGAACTTTGATACAATTCTTTTACTTCTTGTCAAAATATCCTAAGCATTTTCTGACTGAATACTTCTGTTTGTTTGTTTGTTTGTTGACTACTTAATCTGACAAATTTTCCTTCAAGTTCATTTATTTCCTTGTCTTTTGCATTAACTATATGTCTCATCATCAACACACAGCAATGCCAATGTAACGTGTGAAAAGAACAGAGAAAAAGGCTAGTAGTCTAGTCCAAGAGAGAGAATGTCAGCTCAAGCAGACCTGTTAGCCCATTGTTGAATGAGTTAAAATTAACAATTTCTCCTATTTATAACTTATTATGATAATAGCTGAGGACCAAGGGATTGTCTTTTTTTTTTGGCAGTGACATCTGTCTAAATGTGGTAGAATGGCTACTCTGTGATTACTCTCCTATTCTTTATATATGTAAATAGAATATACATATATACACATTACTGTAGAACAACAGGATCCTATTTCCTAGCCTGTTATCAAATCTTGACTCTCCCACAAATTTTACTTCTGCACTGTCTATCTCACCCCACTTCTACCCAAAGTCTACCTCACCCCACTTCAATACTACCCTTGCGTAACATATGTAACAGATCTGAACTGTCTTACTAAACTGATTTCCGTTTACCATGGCCTTATTTCTTAACCCTTTGCCTTCTGCCTCTTTGAGAATGCCAGCTTCTCCGGTCCTAATTGTTTTCTTTTCAACATAAACACAGAGTCACTGTGCATATCAATTCTTCACCAGGATAGTGTCCAGATGCTTATTACTAGTCTCCATCCATCACTATCACAAAAGCAAAATACAGTGGATGCTGATCTGAAATAAAATTACATAATGTTGAGAAGCCCAGCAGGTTAGCCAGAAAGGCCATAGACCTGAAATATTATTTGTTTCTCTGTCAACGGATGCTGCCAGACATTTTGAATATTTCCAGGACTTTCAATTTTGACTCCATCCTACAATGACGTCCTCTGTTCAGCCGAGAGTCCTCTTACTTTGAATCACTTTCCTTTAATTCCAATTACTATGGGAAATCATATGTACTTCGGCTTTGCGTGTCTTTGTGGAACTTCGTAATTCTGCTTCTTTATTTGTGACCTATACACAACCATGAGGCGAACAAACGTTCTCATTCTTTATTGGACACAGCCTGATAACCAGTAACATTGCGATTTGCATTACGGAGTTTCTGCGGAGGGGGGAAATTCCCTGCCAAAATTTATTACAATCTCACAGTGACTTTTCCAGTTTTGTCACCAGTTCGTTTAAGAGTGAGGACATCAGTTACATGTCGGAATAATTCTTTTGGTTATAAAAGCGAGATAAACCGCCATGGATGGTGAGTTGTTATTAATCAAATATTGAGATAGGTATGTTTTGAGCTGATGAAAATAAACCGAAATGCGCCATGAATCCAGATTATTTTCAGATTTCCAGCGTCAGCGCACTTTTTTTTGTGTCAGTGGCAGAGATACGTTTGGCCATTTCAGAATACTTTTATTTCTGAACCTCTTTTCGTGAGCATAAAAATTCGAAGGGTTACGTTGCTCGTGAGGTTTTTTTAAAAAAAAAATTAGACGATTTATTCATTTTCAATTTCGAAGTAATCATTCAGATAAAAACCTTTTTCGAGATCACACTGATCCATTGCGTTTGACTTTTTTTTTGCTCTGACATTGTTTTGACTTCCGCTCTGGCGTCTGTTTTTGGTCGAGGGAGTTTGTACAAACTTTCAGCGAACGTTGTGAAGCGGCCGGAGGCAGACGGCTCATAGGAGACCGTCACAAAAGTGAGCCGCCATTAATGCCTTTTAATGTCACAAACAGTAGGTAGAAAGTTGACTTTATTGGTACATTTTTCAGTGTTAAATTTGTGGGTCGAGGACGTTATTTATCATTCCGATCCCAGGAATCGATAACTGCCCCCACATTTCTGTGGCAGTTCGTGAGAGTATAGTCCTGTTGACTGTAAAGTCGCTGCATTACTTCCTAACTCAATAAGTTTTCTAATGAAAGTAAAATGTGAATTGAAAGAGACATCTACGTTGCCATCCATAAAAATGTCTGAAACTATAGATGAGATATTTGGCGAAACTATCGTGGGCGGTACTGAGAACCAAGCGACCAAAAAACTTCCCTTTAGACCACCAACTTAAATCTGGGGAAAGTGGGCGTAGCCTTATTCTGAAGAATGAAAGACTACCCAGTAGACATGGGGGCAATCGGTGCAATTTATTGACAGACTGGTTCTCTGTAATGGGACATTCCTAAAGAAGTTAGTGTTGTGACTATGTATTCATTGAAATAGCATTGATCCCGAGTGCTTATCATTTTAAAGTTACAGAATTCTAGCTGATGGGTCAGTAAAGTTTCATCAAATCAAAGGGGAAATTATTTTTTAGTTTGCTCCACAAAATGGTGCACTTTCATAGACGTTTCATCGGCTTCTACCAGTCAGCTTGGATTGTATTGACAGTAGATGCGTGCAGTGCCATTCCCCGAATGAGGGTAGGAAACGGAAGACAGCCATTGACTATTCATTATTTTAAATTAATTGGAACCCGTCTGTTTACATCCAGCTAGGACTAGTGATCCGTTTCCCAACCACTTCCCTGGCTACATTAGAGGCAACCATTAGTCGGCGCTGAAGTACAGGACATTTGATCTATTTTCCACCGTCAAAGCAGTGGGGTGGTCGTGATGATAGCAGGTGCCCGAGCGCTGCATTTGACATTCCATACACCCACTGAATTCTAATGTTACTGCTTATCTGAAATATGCTCAGTAAGACAGCCCAGTTCATCTCAGCTCGCAGAGTTAAAGCGAGACTTAGCCTCTGCACTACACTGCTGACTGTTGATATCATACGTCAAATGGGTTTTGATTCTGTTCTTTGAACTGATGGCTGATGCCTTGACTTGCTGGGCATGGGGTACTAATGTACAAAAAGATGCATTTTCCTTCTGCTCGCAAGGTTAATTTACTGATAACTGTACAAATGTATACCCTCTTTGGGAATCAGTATTGAGAATAATTTACTTTGTTAAATATTTGTACAGTTTGACATTAGATAACTGATAATTTATTTTTAAAATACTTGTGCAGTTACCAATGGATAGCAACTCATGCCCAGTAAAACTAGGAGTCAACAGTAGTTTCTAAGTAAAACTGTGAAATATACCAAGTGAAACCAAATCTGCATGTCACTATCAACAGTGTCATTTTTATGAAGTAAAACTTACTATCAATAACAATGCTCATAGTGACGCGTATTGTCTGAAAATCATTTACGATTGAGGGAATCGAGTCTATAGCGAGTCTGACATTATCTGCTGACTTTCTGCTTAAGCTACTGCATCTCACTGTGTAACTTAATATTTGGTCCACTATATAACTTCTAACATTGTTTGTCATTTTACTCCTTAAGATATGTTGAAAATTTCACTGAACGGGCGAATAGAAGAGCAAGCCACTCTGTTTGCTTGAGTGGTCTGCACAAAATAACATTCTTTAACTATGACTAAAAAGTAGTCTTTTGTTTTAAAGGATGAAATTTTGTAGAGGCCAGATATAACCAACCAGCTGTTTTTGTAAAATGTTTTTCTAACTTGATCAATTATTGAATATTCAAATATATTACACAACCACAATGTGATGATCTTGCTGAATAGGTTGAGTTCAGTTTGTGAAAAAGAATCTACAAAGTTATATTTCCAGTGTATGTAAAATACCTTTTATTAAAAAATGGCGTGAGGGAAATTATTTTTGTTTTTAGTGGGTGCAGTTAGCAGGACCTGCTTCACTTCTGGTTCAATGCACGCCCACCATTAAGTTGTGGGTGTAACTTAAATGACCTTTACTTTTATACATGTGTAGTTTCCTGGTGACCTCGTCGGAGGGCAACACCAACTCTCAGTTTAGGTCTTCAATACCTTCATCTAACCGCACATTTTAATTTGCTTACATAGAAATATTTTCACATTTGAGAAAATCTAATCTTAACTCAGCCATATTAGGAACTGCTTGCTTTTCTTAAGTAGGGAGTTTTTTTTAACTTAATTGATAAATAAGCAATGCTTACTTATGGAATCCTAATTTTACAGTGCAAAGTCACCTGCCTGCTATGTCAAGGCTTGCCCTTCAAGGTAAGAGACTTCTCTACATTTTCATCTAGACACCTTTATCTCTATGTTGTCCATCAATTTGTGTGACTGATGTGTTACAGTGCACTTTACTGTCATTGCATGTTGCTTTAATTGTTTTATTTAAATTTTAGGGGAACCTTATGTCGAAATTGTTGAGCAGCCCAAGCAACGTGGTATGCGTTTCCGATATAAGTGTGAAGGACGATCAGCTGGCAGCATTCCTGGGAAGAACAGCACAGATAACAATAGAACATACCCTTCAATACAGGTATAATATTATAAATAAGTGGAGGTTTTAAGCTTTCTGTGAAAGTACATTTAATTTCTTGCAAAATCCTTTTGAAGTGATGTAAAAACAGCATGTAAATATCAATGAGAATGAAAGTTTTTCTTTAATGCAAAAGAAAATCCTGTTTCTATGTCACAAGATTTCAGAAGTTTTGTGAACAGTTTCCTCTTAATCAATTTTTAATCAAAAAGCATGAATGAAGTAGCTCTCAACAAAAGAAGTGTCTTTTACTCTGTGATGCAGAACATGGTACTTTACTGCTGTGTAATTTGCTTTTAAGTAGAATAACCCGTAAATCACAATAATCTGTATCGAACATCTTGCTGGATGTCTCTGCCTAATTCAGTTGGGAATAGGAACTCATTATTACAGACAGGTTTCACTCAGTTTGGACATAATGCCCTATATAATTATGATGAGCTATACAATCACACCCTTTATTGATTGCGGTAATTCATCTGCTTGTCAAAAGCAACACTTAATATGTTGGGGAAATAAATGAACTTATCATAATTATTTGTTTATTATTATGAATTTGAAAGAAAAACATAATGAAACAACTAAGATGCCAAAATTATCATCACTTGGTGTTCCCAATGAGCTTAACCCAAGTGATGCACTTGGTTTTCAGCAACACCTCTTTAATCCATTCAGTGCACTCTGAAATCTCTCACTGTTCTTGATGCCTTGCTCAGTTTCTTGCTACTTTTGGTAATTAATTTAGAGCCAGTCTCCTCCAGGTTAGCTTTGAGATAATATACTTTTAAATTGGATGTGAATGAAATTGTAGATAGCTGGTAGGTTATAACCAATTAAAAATGAACACATTTGTCTTTGAGAAACCATAATCATCTCAGAGCCAGACCTCTTAACATTATATTCACAATACAGGCATGTATATGCAAATGTTTCTACTTTAATAAAATTAAACTGTTATATGATTAGATTCCCTATGCCCAACAAGTCCACACCGACCATCCAAAGAGTAACCCACCTAGACCCATTCACCTACCCTATATTTACCTCTGACTAATGCATCTAACAATTTAGCATGGCCAATTCACCTAGCCTGCATATCTTTGGATTGTGGGAGGAAACCGGAGCACCCAGAGGAAACCCATGCAGACACAGGGAGAATGTGAAAACTCCACACAGTCGCCCAAGACGGGAATCAAACTGTGGTTCCTGGCACTGTGAGGCAGTGTGCTAAGTACTGTGCTGCCCATGTTATGTTAAACTTTGTAACAAATCTATCAAAATTAACATTGAATTTCAAGGAAGTAGGGTATACCAATTATTTTTTCCCAGCTGTGTCAGCATTCAAAGGAGAAAAAAGTATTTCAGAATCAGACTAAACTCTACCCTCTCCAGGAATGGACAACATTCCAGTATATCAGCTGTGCTCATGTTACTCTCTCTGTACCATGTTTTCCCTCATATAGTACCATTTATATGAATGGGTCTGTTTACCAGATAGAGATCTTTTGAGTTAGATTTAGCAAGCTTGAGTAATGAAAAGACAATATTTAAACAAAATGCTGTGTACTTAGTAAATTTGTTTACATATTTTTAAAGTTTGCTTCCTTTTTATAACGACTTAGTTCTGATCTGTGTGTTCTTTTAACCATGCAGGTTGCTAACTATTTTGGAAGAGGGAGAGTTTTAGTCACTTTAGTTACAAAAATGGAACCCTTCAAGCCCCATCCACATGACTTGGTTGGGAAAGACTGTAAAGATGGGTTCTATGAAGCTGATTTTGGCCCAGATCGTAGAATTATTTGGTAGGTATTCAAGTTTAAGCTGACACATTTCATTTCTGTGTCATTTTGTTTTAAAAGTGAAATATACATAGACATTGGTTTGATTTTTGCTTCATGGCTTGGTGCTCTACTCAATTAGTTGAGGCATCATATTTTAGGTTGCCATCAACAGCAAAACAACTTGCATTTAAGTAGCACATTTAATGTAGTAAAATGTGTAACCAAACAAAAAAAATAACAGTGCCACATAAAGGAGAAATTAGGGCAGGTGATAAAAAGTTCAGTGATAAAAGATTAATGTTTTGGTAATGAAAACACAGAGGTTTGGGGAGGGAATTCCAGAGTTTAGCATCTAAACAGCTGAAGATAATGGGGTGGACAAAGTGGAGGGATACATAAGAGGCCAGAGTTTGAAGAATGAAAATTTCTCAAGGTCTTGGGAGAAGTTACAGAATTAAAGGAATGAGGCCGTGGAAGGATTTGAACACAAAGGTGAGAAGTTTTAAAGTAAGTAGCTGTTAGACTAAGTAAATGGAATGTAAGATAGTGCAGTTTTGACAGTTAAGTTCATGGAGATGGAGGATAGAAAACTAGAGGCCACAAGTGAAATCTGAAGGTATTAAAAGCATTGATGGGAGCAAATATTAGTCAACCGATAAATTTGTCGAATATCAAATAGTGTTAAAGGTTTAGATGGAGAGGAATTTGTTAAGTGAGTACAAGACAATTTTCTGATTCAGTATGTGGATATACATACTAGAGAAGATGCAAAACTTGGCCTACTATTGAGAAATAAGGCAGGGCAGATGACTGAGTTGTCAGTGGGGGAGCACTTTGGGGCCCAGCAACCATAATTCTTTTAGTTTTAAAACAGTGATGAAAAAGGATAGATCAGATCTAAAAGTTGAAGTTTTAAATTGGAGAAAGGCAAATTTTGACGGTATTAGGCAAGAACTTTCGAAAGCTGATTGGAGGCAGATGTTTGCAGGTAAAGCGACGGCTAGAAAATGGGAAGCCTTCAGACATAACAAGAATCCAGAGAAAGTATATTCCTATCGGGGTGAAAGGAAAGGCTGGTAGGTGTAGAGAATGCTGGATGACTAAAGCAATTGAGGGTTTGGTTAAGAAAAAGAAGGAAGCATATGTAAGGTATAGACAGGATAGATCGAGTGAATCCTTCGAAGAGTATGAAGGCAATAGGAGTATACTTAAGAGGGAAATCAGGAGGGCAAAACGGGGACATGAGATAGCTTTGGCAAATAGAATTAAGGAGAATCCAAAGGGTTTTTACAAATACGTTAAGGATAAAAGGGTAAACTAGGGAGTGAATAGGGCCCCTCAAAGATCAGCAAGGCGGCCTTTGTGTGGAGCTGCAGAAAATGGGTGAGATACTAAATGAATATTTTGCATGAGTATATACTGTGGAAAAGGATATGAAAGATATAGACTGTAGGGAAATAGATGGTGACATCTTGCAAAATGTCCAGATTACTGAGGAGGAAGTGCTGGATGTCTCGAAATGGGTAAAGGTGGATAAATCCCCAGGACCTGATCAGGTGTACCTGAGAACTCTGTGGGAAGCTAGAGAAGTGATTGCTGGGCCACTTGCTGAGATATTTGTATCATCAATAGTCGCAGGTGAGGTGCAGGAAGACTGGAGGTTGACGGTAAGGACAAGCCAGTGAACTATAGAACGGTGAGCCTGACCTCGGTGATGGGCAAGTTGTTGGAGGGAATCCTGAGTGACAGGATGTACATGTATTTGGAAAGGCAAGGACTGATTAGGGATAGTCAACATGGCTTTGTGCATGGGAAATCATGTCTCACAAACTTAATTGAATTTTTTGAAGAAGTAACAAAGAATATTGATGAGGGCAGAGTAGTAGATGTGATCTACATGGACTTCAGTAAGGCGTTCGATAAGGTTCCCCATGGGAGACTGGTTAGCAAGGTTAGATCTCATGGAATACAGGGAGAATTAGTCATTTGGATACAAAACTGGCTCAAAGGTAGAAGACAGAGGAGGCCTGTGACCAATGGAGTGCCACAAGGATCGGTGCTGCGTCCTCTACTTTTTGTAGTTAGTAAGTTTGCAGATGACACCAAAATTGGAGGTGTAGTGGACAGCGAAGAGGGGTTACCTCCGATTACAACAGGGTGTGGACCAGATGGGCCAATGGGCTGAGAAGTGGCAGATGGAGTTTAATTCAGATAAATGCGAG